>NW_027113747.1:0-5402 GCF_000696795.3 Halyomorpha halys | reverse complement strand
ATATATTTATTATATTTTTTAAAATTTCTTTTATAGCTGGAACTCTTATGGAAGTTAAGAATGGACGGTTGTTTAAAACCAACCTTTCGGCCAATCAAACCTATAGGGGAGAGATTAATATTTGAGCCGAGTTACAAATACCATGATAAGTGTCGAGGAAAACCTATCTGTGAATGTTAAATGGAGTTTACCCAAAAACACCAGAATAAATACAAATCACATATTAATATTGCTGATTTTAACAACATACTGTACTATTACACCGTATTTTTTTTTTTCTAGTATATTTATGAAAATTAGTGCGTTAATAATTCAATCTATCTATTATATAAAAAAAGGTTTTGGTGATCATCGTGTAACATTTTATTTTTCATATTAGGTGGAATAACTAATAAATAATTCGCATTTTGCGAAATATTTGTATAATTTGTAAAAGGAGGGTTGGTCCGCTGTTGGGCAGACAGAGGATACTCTCCTATAAATAATAAAACAAACAAAAAATGAATAAAGAAATTTTTGAAATCATTCAATATTTGGAGGTATTTCCGACAGCATTAATCTTCTCAATAAATTGAAATTATAAGATGGAAGGGGTGTCCTAATATTTTTAAGAATAAGCTTTACCCATTTTTAAAACTTTTTACAGATTAGTAGTTGCTTGGAAGATTTCAAAGGATGGCGCTGTACTTAAAGATACGATTCCAGCCTCTATGAGGCTACTATTGAAAGAAACGGCGAATCCTGAATTATGGATTTCTATTTTAAGAGTATTGGAAGATTGTTAGTTGAATGTGTGTAATTAAAGAAGCATCTTCCCTAAAAAAAACAATCCATTTTTAATTACAGCTCTTTAAAATGGCTGCTTAAAATTGCAGAAAAACTATTGATTGTGCACCTGGATAATTATGTACAACCTAGATAAGTAAAAATTAATATCCAATATAGGGGTAGTTAATAAATATTTAACTAATGTGAGAAACCTCTTTTGACTTCCACCATCTTCCTTCATTGATTTTAATAATAGTTTTTCCCCTATTCTATAATGAGATGGCTCATATTATTGGAGGATATAACTCCACTGCATATTTCCTTCTATTCTTGCTCTTAAAACTGAAGATATCACGTCCCAATGACATTAGGGAATCTGTAAGTCTTCTATTATTTGTAAAAGTAGTCACCGCGGATATAGAACGGAAACGAGGATTGAATAAACAAAAATCCTACAGAATGCGAAAGTGTTAATTCAACAACTAATTCCTGTCTACCTTCGTACTGTTACCGATTCGTTAGCTCACAGGAATAGTAAATTATGAAAATTATTTATTGATATGTATTATCTGAATGACGATTCTCAGAACTACCAAAATCTTAAAGAAGAACCCATTTTTTTAAAGGTGAGTACGATTTTCCTCTACTTTTTCTAGGAGGAATTGGGGGAAGGAGGGAAGCGAGGCCCTCTGCCCCCCTCAAAATATATTAAAGACAATACTTGAAGTACTAAATTACACATTCATGTGAGTTACTCACTTTGTAACCATTTCTGCGGCCTTTTTGATCCGTTGGTTGGAGTGGTAAAATCAGTAAGAATCCTAAATCCTCTTGTCCTTGCAAAGTACATAGAAATTATTTCGATAAATTTTCTGATATATATGTATCAACCTTCTTCTTTTCAGATTTGATGTGCTCTAGTCCCTTATTTACTAGGGTCTAGTACGTCATTAGTTTTATTACTAACATCCAAACGTTTCATTATTTTCGTTTCGAAACTTTGCCTTGATTATTTTAAGTGTGTTCTAGTGAATATATTTATGAAAAAGAAAATAGGATATTTCCCGTAAACCATGTTGGTTATTGCACATGTCTACTCCAGCAATGAAAAGATCATGTTTTCCTCCAGGATCTACCCTACTAATGGCCTAGTATCTACCAACGGATTCATTCAACGAAAGGTACTACAGCAATAAACCGATTTAAATTCTAGATAATGTTCACTTGAACACTCAACTCCAATCATTCGCTATAACACCGTTGTTTAATGGCCCAAAATAGTCCCAAAAACACAGAACCGCAGAAAACCCAACTACTTCATTTTTACCAAAGTAATGGTTATGCAACTATCTCTTGATTGGAGCAATTTGGTGACTTTGACAATGTCAGTTTTAAAAACGCAAACAAGAACACTGTCTCTCAGGGTGATTTATCTTTTAGTTACTCAAACTACACCTACAATACTTTCTACTATACATACACACATACACAAAATTCCACCAGTAAGTTTTTTGTTAAATGAGAAGTCAAATCTTGTAATTAAAAATTAACATTTTATACATGAAAAACGGCTTTCAAGTAGCTGAACGGAGTTGTGCGCGAGATAGATATTATTTAGGATTTAATTAAATTGGTTTCTAGCTGTAAGTTCTTTCGTTGAATAAATTACCACCTCCTTATCTATGTATATTGCCAAGATAGGTAGGTCGAGATTTTGTATCGTTCCGGCGCGAACCACAAGAGCACCTATCTTATCCTCAATTCAAAATTAAAATTTGACTCCAGAAGTACTGCCCCAAATACGATCAGCGACCGCGACCTTCTTTCTAATTTTATGATACGTAAAAGACGTATATATATTACACAAAAATTGCTTATACATATTAAAATGTAACCGATAACGTTTAATTTTTTTTAATTAAATTGATGGTCATTTCTTTGTTAATGAAACTGAACTTAATACAAAAACAAAAATATAACGTCTATGGTTAGTTATTATGGCATAATCAAGGAGAAGGTTATCTTCTGGAGTTTGTTTTTGAATCTAAAACTTGTTCTGTGATTTGTCGTTCACTGCATGTTTATTTTACGTGTGTTAGTTATTTGCTGGATTTAAATATTGATATGATTTTTTGATACATTTGAAATTTATTAATTAATATCAATTAACGATGGCTAGTAGCTCTGGGTATGTAATTTTGTTTCCATTGTCTCTAATTATTTATAGTTACAATTATTAGTAGTAAACGTCTTAATTCGCCCATTAGCATTCAAAATTATTGTTATAGAACTTAGGCCTTTCAGTAATTGTGTAACTTAGCAATAATATTATTGGATTACATTAAAAATTCACATGTAACCTATCTGTCATGATTCAGGTATGAAGCAAATAAAGTTTGTTGTAATGCACACCCAGATGCAGTTTTAATTGAAGATTATCGTGCTGGAGACCAAATATGTTCAGAATGTGGTTTAGTTGTGGGAGACAGGTAAAGTTTTACACTTATTATGTTATATTCAATAGAGATAAGATAATGTTTATCGGAATCACTTACTTTAGTTTCCTGCCCATTTTTCTCTCTCTCTCCCCCTTACTTTTATACTGAATCTACACATTTGTCATTTGGCACAAATCCTAGATGCTTGGTAAACAAAGAAAGTAAAAATGTCAGTATCCACCTGCTTGTTTGTTCTTGTGACTTTTGTCGGTTATTACATCCAATTCACTCTATTTTAATTATTTAAAAAAACAAAATAAAGATTGCAAAAATGAAAGGAAACGTAAACATCAGCAAAGTAGGTGGTAGATGATAAAAATTCATAGAAATAGTAATAAATAGCATATAAATTCAGTTTTTCTTCTAGAATTTTTATCAGGTATTTGTAAATTCAATTATCCAAACATATAATGTTTTTATATAATTATTTTACAAGATTTGAAACTAAATATTTACACCACATCAATGGAATTTTTAAATATACAATATTAAACAAGAGTTAATTATTGAATCTAAAGGTTGGGGAAACTCTTTAATTAAATAAAATACGAAGAGCGAAAGTGTTTATCTGTTGGCAGTTCTAAACAATTCTTTAGAATTAGAATCCAAAAAACTTGTGCATGCTAAAGAAGCACCCTTTGATTTGTGTTCAAAAACCGACTCTCAATGGGTTGATCACAATGTCAGGCCAGCATTTATCAGCCAATCCTTATTGCTTATGCATTTGCGAAGTTGCCATAGTTCTCCAAACGTGTGATGATCTGACAAAGTTGTCATTAATATTTTGCTGTTTATTTCAGATTACATACATGACATATCTTCTTATGGCTTTTATTCTTACATTATCAAGACAATTAGTTAAAGATTGGTTTTATTTTCAATGTTGGCCAATTGAAAATTTGTTTGCAAAGGAGAAATATTTCACTGCTCTCCAATTTATACTAAAACTTGTGAAACATGTCAAATAGTTCACAGGTTTTTAATTATTTCTCTGTTAGATTTCTTTATTGTACTCTGGTTCTTTTTTTTTTTTTTTTTTTTCACTTTCTGTCTTCAATACTAAGTGAATAATAATTGTTATTTTAGTGAAGATTAATGTTTAGTTGTTTTTCTTCTTTGTTAATATATCTTATCTCTTGTGTTATGTACTCTACTATTATTTGATATTATTGGAATTTAATTGATTTATTGCTAAATTTCAGGGTAATAGATGTTGGATCCGAATGGCGTACATTTAGCAATGAAAAAAATGGAGTAGATCCTTCTCGTGTTGGTGGACCTGAAAATCCATTGTTGAATGGCTCAGACCTTTCTACAATGATTGGACCTGGGCGAGGAGATGCTTCATTTGATGATTTTGGTATCTCTAAGTACCAAAATAGGAGAACGGTATATAAACTTAGATTTTTTTACTTTTACTGCTTTTAACAGTATGAAACTTTGTTAATCAGAATTAAATTTATTTCTTGTAATTAAAATACTAACTGCAGACTAGAAGATAACTTGTAGTCCACATTCTTGCTTAGGTCGCCAGCTAGAATTATCTCGTATTAGTTATTTGTTTTTTTAACTTCTTATGTCTCACATTATATATCAGTTTTATCACGAATAGCTTCACAAATATGGAAAGTAACAAATCTATGAGTAACTCATAGTTGGCAGTTGAGGTGTTTGATGCAAATTTTCTTTAGTTTCTTTTGCTTCCTTCTTAATATTATGTGGTTTACGGGATAATGGAAATATTGTAAGCTGTTAGTAACTTTTTTTAAATGTTACTAACAAGATCCATAACTGCTGGCTGATCTGTTCATAGTTTGATTAATATTTAAGACCATTTTGCTGGTATCAAGTATTGGCAATAATGTATCATGTATATGTACACTATTAATAGATAATGTAGTTTTTGGTTACCTGAAAAGTAGCTATGTTCAAATTTCATTGCGTACACCTTCTTACTCCTATTCTTTATTTAATCAACTTTACATTAAAACATCAATCTTACCGATGTTACAGATAGTCCGTCCATCTTCAGGGGCCTATTTTTAAAAAATATATATTTTCAAAGTTTTAAACAACAGCCAAATTTTCGCTTAATATTAATCTTCATACCTTTACTATCAATAAATGGTGTGTATG
>NW_027113746.1:0-1539 GCF_000696795.3 Halyomorpha halys | reverse complement strand
AAGGAGAAAACATTGAATAAAATTTCTAATTCTAGATTTCTTAGGAAAAAAAAATATCTAAAGTATCTTGTAAATATGGTTCATATTGAATAAAAAAATAATATGAATTATTTAAAGCCTAATATTAGAATATAATAAAAAAAAAGTCTCCTCTGGGCCGGATTTGAACCAGCGACCTATGGATACCTGGATTATTCATTCAACTACAGTCCACCGCTCTACCAACTGAGCTACCAGAGGTGCATAGATTTAAAATCATACAATTAATTACTTAACAAATTATTGCTATTTTTCGGTATTGATTCAAATACTGTAAAACTTAATATTCACCTATTGTATTGAGTTTTAAGTATATATTTAATTATCCATTTCGTTCTCTTTTAGTAACCCCATTTTTTTTTCAAAATTCTTTTATACTTACTGCTACTGTATTTATCCAATTAAAATTTTATGTTATTCCTTTTATTGTAATCAAATTCTATAATTCTTATTTTTACATTGCGTAATAATGAGAATTATACATACAATTGGAACAAAATTTAACGAAAAATCGGGTGCTCTCCGCGACTCGAGCTTCACACAACTTTTATTTACAAACCTAGTTATGTCCCCAAGTTTTATTTAGATTTTTTGGCTTTTGTTGAAGTTGTCACTGTTTTTATGGTTTTCGAAAATGAAAATCTAGATATCAGGAATAGTAAAAATTATGAACATAATTTTTATTTTTATATTTCTTTAAAAAGTAGTATTTTAGGGTTTCTCGAAGTAAAGTTAGAGAATATAAATTTTGTTCCTTCTAATAATACAACAGTATAGCAAAAGATAGCACCATCATGCAATCGGGAAAGATCGACCGGTCTCGGCTTTTCCGTCCGAATCGGATGTATTTACTGTATATTTTTTCTCCTTTAGTTATTCATAATTTTTTTAAAAATATTTTGTACTTATACGCTGTTTAACATTACTAACAATCGAAAAGATTTTTTTAGATTACTTTAGAGGTAGAATTTTGAAAATTTGGCATGGATTGCACCCCAAACTCTCCAGTCCCGTATCACAACCCTCGGAGAATGGTGCCGAAATTGGAGGATAAAAATAAATCCCAACAAATCCCATCAAATCACCTTTATTCTTCGTCGTAAACCTGCCCACTGCCCTACAGCATACTTTAATAATATGGCTCTTACCCCTGTCGAACAGATCCGCTATCTTGGACTACATGTTGACAAACGACTAACCTGGAATCCTTACACAAGTCTAAAAACACAGTAAACTGCACGTAGATTCCGACTATTACAGCACTTACTAGACAAACGGTCTAAACTACCAATTCATTAGAAAAGACTGATCTACATGACAATAATAAGGCCCATCTGGACATACGGAGTTGAGCTTTGGGGAGCTCCACTAAACCTTTGAATTCCTCTCGTATCCAATCGTTACAATCCAAAATCCTTCGTAAAATCCTCAATGCTCCTTATTTTGTTACTAATAAAACCATCCATAAAGACCTAAATGTTCCTTATGTAACCGATCTAG
>NW_027113745.1:5675-6813 GCF_000696795.3 Halyomorpha halys | reverse complement strand
AAGCTACCTTTGATATTTTGTGTTTTAATTAATGTTCGTGAATTTTATTTGTACTCTTTTTTAGTTCTGACACTTGTGATGCAAACATGCGAATGTTTTTTAGATTGATAAGCGGAAGATGGTCCGAGTGCAATCGAAATAACTCAAATAGTATATAAATTTATTATTATGATATTACGTTTTGCCGCAATTTACAGAGCTTCTTCAGGGCTACAAAAGATACAAACAACAAGAATTATGTAACAGAGTAACAGAATAAGATTACATGAAAAATACTATAAAAAGGAACAATGTAAACTGCAAAAAAAAAGATATATAGTGAAAAGTATAAATAAATAAGAGAACACAAAAAAGAAAGACATATAAGGAAAAAGAAAGACCTAAGAAAAGTAAGTAATAACTAATAAAAAAGTAGATAATATATGTGAAAAATACAGGCACACTAAAGGACAATAACAATTGTATAAGGAAAATATAAATGGGGTCTACCTTTCAGAATGTAGGAAAGCCAAAAAATGGCTTGAGGTGGATGCAAGGTATCAACAGGGCAGAGGAGTGTGGGTATTCGAAAAAAAAAGTATATGAAATATAAGTAGGTATTAGATGATGATATAGATATTTGTTAGCTTGATTTGGTGCCGTGGTTAAAAAAAAAAATAAATAGAAAAAAAAAGGAATGATAAGCTAGATAATAAACAAAACGATAAAATCAAGTTAATGTAGCTAAAACTGTTAGTACCCTCTTACTGCGATAGAGGTGCTAGGCGGTTTCTTCTCAAAACTTTTTATATTGTAAGGGTATTTTTTTTTTGTTAGTGTATTTTAATTTATGTAAGTATAAGTATATCTCTGCTAGTATATATTGTAAGTATAAAAATACAATAAAAGCCTAAATATATGCTTTCAGAAGCTTTATCACCATTGAAACATGAAAGACATTAATTGCATTAAATTATATTAGTTATTTATTTGGTTTTCAATTTCATACATTCAAAACTGTTTGTTAAATAGAATATTACGGAATGAAAATTAATATAAAAAAATGAGACTGATATCAAATCATACATTTCGAAAATTTTTCCTTCATATATTCCTTTGATACTCGGGTCAAGAATATTTAAAAATAATTCTGTTTTGG
>NW_027113745.1:2720-3275 GCF_000696795.3 Halyomorpha halys | reverse complement strand
TTTTTGTTTTCGTTTTAACAAGACTTTGGCGCGTAGTGATTTTTTTATATAATATTTCATGTACAAATGAATTTCCAATGCAGTAAAAGAGTTTCCCCTCAACCTGTTTTTGTCCGCACCTATAAGACTTAGAAAAAAAAAAAGGGGGTTTCCAATTTTTTTCGTACCCTTCTGAAATCAAAATAAGTTAATTAATACATACATTAAGTTATTAGTTAGTTTTTAGTCTGTTCCAATTTTTTTTTTCATATTCTCCATTGAAAAATAAGTAATAATCGAGTACAAACGATGTAAGTTGTAATGCTTCCTTCTTTTATCCATAGGTATTTTAAGGGTCATAGTGAATTCCACTGTATGTAGCAGGCCAATGGTGCCAAATGCGCATTAATAATATGGTGTGTGAAGAGGGTCCGCTTTGCTGGTGGTGTCAGTCCCCAATTTGTTTATTTATTTTTTATTTTTATTTTATTTTTTTCCTACCCTCTATTGAAAATAAGGAATACTTAGGTAAAATGATGTCAGTTGAAGTGTGCTGCCTTCTTCTACCCATGGGTA
>NW_027113745.1:0-296 GCF_000696795.3 Halyomorpha halys | reverse complement strand
CTGCTGCTGCCACAGGTAATAGTACAAGAACCGGGAAGAAAAAAAGGCAGTTAACTCACCCCAATTTTTGATTACTTCAATATGTACTATGTATAATTACTAATCAAAATTGATGAGTCTGCCAAGTATAGGTAGGGGGATTAAAAAATGGCGGCTGTTTTAAAACCTTAAAACCATTAATTTTTCATTCGGAGCTCTATATCTTAAAAACTAGCGAAAACACTAGAAAATCTAAGAGAACATTATTTAAAGAAGTAAATTTGCTGAAATATTAGCCCTAAAAGAGCTATTTACTT
>NW_027113744.1:25618-25918 GCF_000696795.3 Halyomorpha halys | reverse complement strand
TAATATATCTTCCACGACTATACCTACCAACGTTGTTAACATTCTTAGTCTTGGCCCCAATTTTGCCACCCCCATTTGTAACTCTGCCAAACTCATCCCTCAACTTATTACTGATCTGGAATATATATATAGAGACAACCTATTTGACATCACTGAGGAAGACATAGAAATATCCCGCATCCGGATTAGCAATATGATATCCAATCACCTTCAACATTCCAAATCCCAACCATCCTTTCTTTCCCCCTTATTTTTCAAAGACCTATTCCTCACCAGATCCTTTCTTAAATCTAATGACCA
>NW_027113744.1:22340-22650 GCF_000696795.3 Halyomorpha halys | reverse complement strand
GCCCTACAAAGTGGGGCGAAACGTTGGAAAATAAAATAGTTGTAAACTATTTTCGTTTCAGTTGTGACCGCAACCCTGACCATCTTCCTATATATAATATGGTAATAATTCATTGACACATTGAAACACAAAACTTCTATTCTTAAATCCTAGAATCTTAAATCCTTATGGCTGCTTTGAGATGTTAATGTTCTGAGGCTGACGGAGAGGGTCAGCATCAATGTTGTATGTTTTCTACAAAATTAAGAAGACACTGAAACTTTCTTCAAAGTATCCTTGCAATATTATTTTTTTAGAACACAACAGTTAA
>NW_027113744.1:19659-21630 GCF_000696795.3 Halyomorpha halys | reverse complement strand
TTGTTCTCTTCATCATAGGATTCCTCTTATGAGAATGGACGGTCCATTTCAGTCCATTCTCATGATTAAACATATTTTTGAAGAATGCCCTCACTATTTACCAACAACAAACAGAAAATAGGACTGACCTCTACTTTATCTGAAGCTCTCAAAGATGAGGAAGCAAAATCACGTTGGTGTTTAAATTTTTAAAAGCTCATCATCTCCTTTCTAAATTATAGATCTTTGGTTTTAATTTTTTGTTGGAATCATGTATGTGTGTGTGCACGTGCTTTATAATTATAACAATCCATAGGCGTTTATGACCACAAGGTTTTACTCCTTTAAACCAGACCAAGCAAGAAAACAATGCAGAAGTGCAGTTATTTGTGCTAGGAGATAGGTACAACATACACTAACCAATGTTTTACATGTCTTGCATATCCTAATACACAAGTCTTCAAATTTTATTTTGTAGAAAACATGCAACATCAACATAATTCTGCAGATGGTCACTTCCATTGTCTGTCCCAAAGCGTTAACTTCTTAAAGCAGGCAGTTATTAGAACTTCACAAAGTTCAAAAGTTTCAAATCTACTACATATTTAGTTATTAGATCAAGTTTTGCATTTTGATGTGTTAATGATTATTTCCATGTTAGTGTATATTAATATGAAACTATATTTAAAACTTTTTTTTCCAATAAAAAATAATGAATAAATTGTATTAAATTAAAAAAAAAAAAGAACAATTACTTTGAAACATCTCAACCTAGAGCAGAAAGATAGAGATGTCCTATGACTGTTTTTTCCTGGTCAATTCCTTTCAGAGAGCTATACTCATTTTTCTCCAAATTTTCATGCTTTTTTTTTTTATTTAACCCAGAAAATAGCAACTAAACTCAATGTTCTAAATGATGGAGAGGCATAAAAAAATCCCTGTTGATAGTTCATGAAATCCATGGTAAAATCGAGAACATTTTCCGACATACAGTGTTTAAAACGAATATAAACTTAAACTGCTTACAAATTATATCCTTTCAAGATACATTGGCTAATTATGGGACACAGTGGGGACTAGAGACCTGAAAATTGGTTAATAGCATTTTCTTTAAAGTGTGTACAAATGGGTAAGTTACTGGACATTTATCACTCTGGGGCATTTAAACCAATCTTACCCGGACAAGGATTTTTTTTTTTTTATGTTTAAAATGTAATATGAAATTAAAAATGTAACATAAAATCGAAATTTTCCATTATGAGGACACCAACTTTTTATCATTTTCTGCGTGAACACTAACCTGAGTGTCTTCTTTGAAACAGCGTCAACTTAATTTACTCCAGTATTCCTGGAAGCTGGATAATAACAGGATAGCTAACCTTAACTTAACCTAAAATCGTGTTATCAACAGGGTTGCTAAGACGTTAATGGTGAACAGATTCTGTGTAGTGGGTTATTTTATTTTATTAGGCGTTTTATAACACTTTTTATAAGAAAATGGTATAAAAATTAATTCAAATCATTAATCAACATAGAATAACAGGATTAAGTATAGAAGGAGATGGATAATGGATGAAGTGGGAGAACAGAAGAAAGAGAGTGGGCAGACCGCACTTTTTCAATCATTCATGAAAAGGTTAACATTGAGAAAATAATCGGAGAGAAAAAGAGTGGAACTGACGATGGGTTACATTAAGAAAATACTACTCTACCTTTTACTAAGTCTCACAATTCCTCCCTAGCTATCACTTTGCCTAGGAAAGTCGTCGGTATAAGCAGAAAATGAGGCGAAATTCGATAGATTCAAACCAAAATAAGAAAGTGATTGTAGGTTATTGCCTAGTATGCTGATGCACCGAATCACCGGGTAGGACAGGGTTTGAAATGATACATGGTCTGATTAATATGTCTACTGTCTACATGTCTAAAGTTAATAGTAAGCTATAATATAAGCCTATATATATTGTAATACAAAATAAATTAATATATAAG
>NW_027113744.1:18427-18768 GCF_000696795.3 Halyomorpha halys | reverse complement strand
TGCCGAAGGCCTATCGGCCTATATGCCTCCTCCCTGTTATCAGCAAAGTCCTGGAGCATATGATAGTGCATAGTGTCGGGGTTATCTGGTCTTAGCCGGTTCTCCAGCCTGATATACACTTAACAGAAGGCCCACGACAAGGCATATTCATTAATAGGTAAGAAAGGAAGGCCGTGCCAGGGGATGAGCCCTGGACACTGACTCAGGTAGAGGAGGTCTAGGTGAGAGAGTCTGAGGTAAAGTAATAGTTCTAGTTGCCGAGATGAAGCGGACAGACTAGAACTGTCAAGATAGGAGCCAGCTTACTAGTTGCCGAGATGAAGCGGACGGACCAGTAAGCT
>NW_027113744.1:16307-17746 GCF_000696795.3 Halyomorpha halys | reverse complement strand
ACTCTTATGAAACTAGGGTTAGTACCGACACAAAAGAAACCTGTCTGCCAAGCTGGGACTGTGCTGCGCGTACAAGTGTTCCAAAATTCAACTTTATGAACTCAAAATGCATTTTTTTCATATCTCTTGTTTTTTGACTCATTTGAAACAAGAGTTATTACCGAAACCAAAGAAACCTGTCTGCTAAGCTAGTGCTGTGCCGCGCGTTGTGCAGACGCATTCCACAATTCAACTTTATGAACTCAAAAATGCAGTTATATCATTCCTCTTGGTTCTTGACTCATATGAAACTAGAGATGGTACAGACACAAAATAAACCTGTTTGCCAAGCTAGGACTGTGCCGCACTTTGTGCAGATGTGTATCAAATTTCAACTTTATGAACTCAAAAAATGCAATTATTTCATACCTCTTGTTTTTCGACTCATTTGAAACTAGAGTTAGTACCAAAACAGTGAATTCAAAAATTGGGATTGAGATAACTGCCTTCCTCTTCCTCTTCGGCTCTTGTACTAACACTGGAAAATGAAGATAAACGAACCAAAGCACGGACAGTCCCCCTTAAATACTTCAATACTCCTTAAAAGTAAGGTCTATATTAGGGGTGGCCAACTTTTCTGTATATAAGATCTACTTTTTATCTCATAAGTGTGTTACGATCTACTTTTTATCTTATAAGTGTATTGCGATCAACTTTTCATAGTAGTAGTCTCAGGGGAAAGAAGGGGTGTAAAATGTGTATGTTTATTTATTTATTATTATTATGTTTATTTATTTATTTGTGTTTCAGTATCAGTTGCATTCCAGCGAAGTATGGGTGAAAAAGTAATATATATGTTCCAAACTATTTTTTATTTTTTAATTCACTTATTACGTTTTTGAGATATAGGCTCATAAAGAAAATAAATTTCCAGACTCAACTTTTGATTGCAGCATTCCGCACATGATTTACCTAAAAATTTTGATTTTCCGATACTTTTTCAAGATAGATTTTTGCTAAATTAAATTGCAATTTAATTATTTTATCAACTGCAGGTTATATGATTATGTAGTATGATGATTATATAGGTACAGGTTGTTGTACTATTTGTTCGTAAATATGAAAAAGGTGGTATAAAGCTGCACATTATGGCTGATAATTTCATTTCAATATTTCACTTTCACGTTTTTTTTGGGTCAGAAAAATGTATCATGAAAGAATAATATGACTTACTTGCTAATCTATCAATAGCTCGCTGAGTACAAATTGTATTGAAATACAGATATACGGCATATCTACCTATGAAAAAAACAACAAAAATAATTATTTAAAGGGCCAAAAAATCACATTATGGGGACTTAAAAGAGCATTGATAATAATTAATTTTTGATCCATATGAAATATGTCTGAAACTACTGCTTGAAAGTTTTGTCTTCTAAAATTGCTTCAAAGTCCATGGA
>NW_027113744.1:4537-6268 GCF_000696795.3 Halyomorpha halys | reverse complement strand
TGGTGTCTAAAGTGGTCAACAGCCCACACTATTCCCAAAATCTCTCGTTCCAGTGCACTGTATCTGGTCTCCGTTTCTGTCAGGCGCCTACTGGTGTACCCCACTCGGGGATCTCCCTCTTCACCTTCCTGAGACAGCACCAGCCCCAGCGTGTACTCACTCGCATCTGTAGTCATAATGAATTGCTGGGTAAAGTAAGCACCAGTTCCTGCTGCACCTTCTCCATGCACCGCCTGATATTGTCTTCCACCATCGGGGTATGTTGTTGAGTGGAACGAGGTACTCGGCCATTTCGGGTACAAATCTCTAGTAATAATTCAAAGTTCCCAGCAACCTCCACATCCCTAGGCATTGGCATCCTCCTTATAGCTGCAACTTTGTCTGCATCGGGTTTAACTCCTTCTCTGGAAATGGTGTGTCCCAAAAAATTTATTTGTTCCTTCCCCAACAATGATTTTTCTCCTGATAGTTAGAGCCCAAATTTCCTGATTCTCTGGAATACCCTGTGTAAATGTTTTAAGTGCTCGTCTTCATTCTTACTGAACACTAGGAGATCATCCATATAGATCTAACATACAGATTCGTTAATTCTCCTCAAAATAGGTGTTTCCTCCTCTGTAGACTCTCTTAGTACAGAAAATTTGCTAATAAGTATTTATCACATATTAAAATAATCTTCAATTTGTATAAACATACTAACATTACACTGGCAAGACCTGTTAATTTTGTCATCACACCAAAATATAGTGTAACTGGTTATGTTGTAGGAACGAGGAGGAGCGTTCCATGACAACTCATAAACACCATGTTGATAAGCTATCTTTTTCAAGAATACGGGTTTTTCAGGACCTGAAAACAGATAATAAACATAATAATTCAAAGAAAGAATAGTAGTATAATGAAAAAACTATAATTGATTAATCTTAGAAATTTTACTAGCTGTTCTAGGAGAGAAGTTTATATCGAAATTCAATTATATCTAAATATTTAATTCTTCCCAACCTTTTCCTGGATCTAAAAGAAGTACCATAAAAATCATTTGATAAACAAAATTCATAAACGGATGATACTGATTGTTTTTTAAAGATATATGGGTCATTCTCTGTACAATATACAATTTGTGTCCCTTACTGATTGTAGGGCTTTACTCTTAATATATGGGTATAAGAAAACCGAACTCACTCATTTGGAATAGTCGTTTTATTGCAGTAACAGGTAATAAAAAATTCTCCAAGTTTGATTTTCTCATAACCCTGGAGTGTTTCAGAGTCACTTTAACATATTAGAATTCTGCTATCAACGACATGGATCAAGACACAGAAAAATTGAGGCAAGATTTCTGACAAGAATACTCAGTAATACTAAGTACTTTATGGAGAATGAATTTATCTTTATCATTTAGATTTTATATCATATATCATGGAATGTTAGAAAACGCGGTCAATTCTGAGGAACGTGCATAATAGAAAAACACTAGGACATTCCCAACTAATCCTTCTGTAACCTCCTAGATTTTGTTAGTTTAATGATTATTTTAAGACAGGTAGAATCCCACAGAGGTTTTCCAAGTCATTTACTTGTTATCTAAAAAAGGAGATGTCCTTAGTTATACCAGTTAATCGGGGACCTGGTTGGAAAGCTGAAAATGATTTTAATCTGTTCATTTAATGTCTGGTAATTGTATCCTAAGTTTGCTCAATTCCTAGTTGTAAGCCAAGGCGGCAGCGGGTT
>NW_027113744.1:2386-3392 GCF_000696795.3 Halyomorpha halys | reverse complement strand
GCTGAATACCTTATATTTAGCCAAAAAATTCAAACATCTAAAGCTATTAAGAAACTAAATAAATGGTAAACAAATCAACTAAAAATGAGGAAATATATATTTATTTGAGGGTCTCAAGATTCAGTCAATAATAAAACAACTATATTGTGGCAATGTTATGCGACTTTATTGTTCTCATAGTTATGCCCTACTGTGAAAAGAACATTTTTTTTTTTTAAGAATTTTCTTAAAGAATTATTAAATACTAAAATGTACAGAAGAAAAATTAACTCGTACAAGGTTTTAAGATGAACTGAGTAAGAGTGAATAATGGAGAAAGGTAAGTTTTGGTTCTTTTTTTTGTTATTCCCAAACTCTAATCGTTCTTTCTAGCAGGTAGCTTAATTGTGTCTTATTTGTTTACGAGATAGAAGAAACACATATTTTAATTTGTTACATCTTGTTAAAGTAGTTGTGTTAGATAAGCTGGCTTCAATTTGAACTGTGAAGTACTCTATACCAGAGGGCCTCGACAATGCATGATCCTACAGGTTCGGTACCCACCTACCATCTAACTACCCAGTTAGGAGGAGTCTTACGGGTGCTAGCCTTAGGTCCTCAAAGGATGGAAACTTTGCTCTGCAAGGTTCTAATCTGCAGTCGTGAAAGGGAATGCAAGTCATGACAGGTTACTAGCTGTAGGTCTTTGCAGAAAGGAAACTTCCTTCTTCAGGGTACTACTATTCTGCAGGCACGAAGGGGAATGTAAGTCCTGACTGGAACGTAGATCTAGCCTGACTAGCCACAGATCCTTATGATAGAACAGAAGGTTCAGGAAGGATAGATCCAGGGCAGGCAGCAAAATATAAGTCAATATACATTTTAAAAAAATATTACAAGAATGTACTGATCACTATGAATGCTGTTACACTCTGCCTCCTAAGGAAGAGAATTCCATGATTTAATTTAATGTAATCAAATGATACATTTATGAATCATAAAACATTTATGAAACTATATCATATAT
>NW_027113744.1:0-1756 GCF_000696795.3 Halyomorpha halys | reverse complement strand
ATAATAACTAAGTAAAATTAGAATGACACATATTGTTACTAATAATAGGAGATATACTGAAGAAAATAAAACAATATATGATATAATAACAATGACTGTAAAAGAAGTAACTAATAATAAGTCAAAGTAAATAAAGAGTAGTTAAAAAAAAAAAAAATTACAAAGAAATAAGTAAGAAAAATAATTAAACAATGATAACAACTGTAGTATTTATATATTGTGAATATAATCATTTATCTATACTGATAATAGCAATAGTAAAGATAACAGGAGTAACATGAATAACATAAAGTGAAATAAGGTAATTTAAAAATCGGAGGTGAAAGTTTACATAATAAAATAAAAATATATATAAAAGTACAAGGTGAGATGTAGAAAGAAGTACATGAAAAGATTAAAAATAAGTAACGTTAGAGCGGAATCGGAGTGGAATAGGATCCTTGGTATTATTAAAAAAGTAAGATAGTTTATTTTGAGATTTGAATACCAAGGATCCTATTCCACTCCAATACCGCTCTAACGTTGTATACCGGATTCCTTGCTCCTCCCCCAACTGAAATTCTTCATATATAGGCGAAACTAAAACCACCTCAGATCACGTATCTCTCAACATAAATTATCTATAACTTCCCACAACTCATCCGCTTATAAACTTTCAGAACATGCCCTTACACTTAATCATGCTTTTGATTTTGACCATACCACTATTTTAGCCACTGTTCCTAATTACCAAAAGAGACTCATCTCAGAATCCATTTATATACATCCTGAACCCCTTTCAGTTCACCACAAAATCGATAAGATCTCGCATACATACAGCCATATATTAAACTTAATTAAGACTAAATAATTTTACACTCATTTTATTGTCATCACCAAACATTTTTCTATTATACTTTTTTGTTTTTGTTCACCTGTTTGTTTTCTCTTTATCACTTATATTATCTATCGCTGCATTTATTTATATTTATTCATCTATGTTTTATTAACTTCACATTTAATTTGTTTTGTTTTTTGTAAACTTTTATTTCACATGTTTCTATTAACTTATTTCACTTATCATTATCATCACCTATATGGTTAACATTCCATCACATTTTTTCACTTATTTCTTTACTTTATTACTTATTTTTAATCTTTTCATGTACTTCTTTCTACATCTCACCTTGTACTTTTATATATATTTTTATTTTATTAAGTAAACTTTCACCTCCGATTTTTAAATTACCTTATTTCACTTTATGTTATTCATGTTACTCCTGTTATCTTTACTATTACTATTATCAGTATAGATAAATGATTATATTCACGATATATAAATACTACAGTTGTTATCATTGTTTAATTATTTTTCTTACTTATTTCTTTGTAATTTTTTTTTTTTTTTTAACTACTCTTTATTTACTTTGACTTATTATTAGTTACTTCTTTTACAGTCATTGTTATTATATCATATATTGTTTTATTTTCTTCAGTATATCTCCTATTATTAGTAACGATATGTGTCATTCTAATTTTACTTAGTTATTATTATTATCATATTTCTGTATTTTTCTCTTATCATTTTTCATTTTTCGTTATATCTTTATCACTACTTCCTGTATACACAACGTATTTGAAATCAAAATAAAGCCGTTAAACGGTTGACTGGCAACCTCCTCCCCTCTCCTCCACGCTTCCGTTTCATTGTTTCTTTCTGTTCAACCGATTGCTTTGAACAGGTAGGTTGTCCTGACTTATTCTTTGCTCATTTATT
>NW_027113743.1:0-3703 GCF_000696795.3 Halyomorpha halys | reverse complement strand
ATATAGAAATATATTTAAAAATACGATTTTCATTTTTAAAAATCTTGTTGACGTTTTCACAGAAAATTCAGAGAAAAAAACGATTTGTTTGTCTCTTCAAAATGATCGGACAGCTCTGGCCAAACTAAACAGGAAAAATATAATATTAGTAATAACTGGTAGGTTGTAACCAGAGATGGGCAAAACTAGCTATTGTTGAAACTAATGCTAAAATGGCTATGGATAAGAAAGACCCTTATTCATGAAGTATATGTTGAACGCTTTACGAATAATGTTCTGTCTCTTTGGTTAATAATTTAAATAAATGTTTATATTTCTGATATATTTGTTTAATAACAAATGAACGTTGACTTGTTATTTATTTACTGCTAATTGAGAGACCTGGTTTTACTTTAGAATCAAGAATACACAAAAATACTTTTTGTATCATACCTACTATATGAAATTTTCATATTTTTGTTTGTAAAAATTTCATAAACAGAGACGTTTGTAGTCATGAAGGTAGCTCCAAATAACAAAATTTTGGTACAAACAAATAAAACAAGAAAAATAACTTCATTTTATGAAATAACTATTTTCTAACATAAATTCATTACGAATAATCTATCTCACTGGAAATCGGGTCAAACTGATCTTATTGCTGTTGACCTATCAATTAGTATTTAGTATTTACATAATTAGTTTTTCTTTTAGAAATATTTTTTAATCATTTAATTTATGAAGTGATAGTAAAAAAAATTTAATAGACTATGAAAAAAGGCATGCTCATGTTTAATTAAGTTTGTTCATAAAAACATTTTCTTTTCAGATATCAAGAGATGCCATCTGTTATATAAAATATTTTAAAGCAAATGCATGCTTTTAGGTACTTTAATAATTTAAAAAATATATCTGGAAATTTAAAAAAGTAATAAAAAAAATATATCTTTTTTATTGTAAGACAAAAGATAGAATAACACACTAATACATAGAATAATCACATAATAGAGTCTCTGACTTACAATTAGTTTGAGGATTCGTTTAGACCCTCAATACCTGACCTTTATATTCCTCTTTGATCAGTTTTAAAAAAAAAATTAAACTATTAATATGCTATTTAAAATTATGTATAGAGTTATTTATCCTACAAGTCTTTATCATTTCACTAACATCATTTTTGTTTATTTTCTTAATCTTCTTTACTTCTTATCCTGCCATATTGTAAATTGACAGCATAAGAACTTATTGTCATTTATTTTGAGACAGTAACTCTAGAGCGGGTTCATAACTGATTTTATATTTCATAAATTAATCCATTTTGTAATTAAACAATTTAATTTTTGCTTTCTTACTAGTAGGTAGAGAAGCTTTGTTGTATTTATGCAGGAAATGAAAAACAAAAATTAAGTCCTCAGAAACGAAATTGATTTATTTATTTTTATGGATTCTCAAATCAGTTTAATTTAAGATTTAATAGAATATTTTTAATAGTAGTTTAAGATTAACGAGAAAGTTAATTAAAACCATCAACGCAGTTATGAAATATTGTAGTTTTTCTATTATTATTTTTTTTGCTTTATTTCCGTAGATAATCACAGAGTAGACCACTGAAGGTTATTAATTTCGATGAGATGAATTGAAGTTTATGTAATTATATCTCATGTTTGATAAGATTTATAAAAAGAAAAATAAATAATTTTTTATTAATTTTTAGTTTTTATATCATTAACTTTTTATACTCAACTTATATTAACTGTAACTGAGGTAGCTATTTTTTTTTTTTTTTTTTTTTTTTTAAGTTTTTCTATTAAAAAAAACAGATAGATAAAACAATGAATGATTATATAACCTTACAAAAATACTATCATATGTAAAGTGGATTTCAGAAGACAACGTTGTGTGGGTTTGCATATTTGCGTATGGAAGGGGATTCATTTATTATTAAATGCACTTTAATAAAACCACAAAGTTTTGATTTTTATAAGTATATTCTTTTTATCTTTAGGTGGATATGATAAATAATTATTTATAATATACAGGAAAAGTATAAAGAAATTATAAATAAAGGAAATAATTAAATTAGTTGATAAATTGAGCTGTGTACTGCAATAGTTGTAGAAGTTAAAAAGAACGAAAATATTAGTAGAACTTCAAATACTGCTTAAGATCCCTAATTCTTAAATAACTAATAGGAATGGAAATGATTGCTTTCTGAAGGCCTAAGTCGAGATGCATTAGAAAGGAACTTTTAAGAAAATTTGGTTAGTTAAAGATTGATTAAGAAAATTAACATTCCGCACAAACTCCTAAGAAATAGGGTATTACAAAATCGGAAAAGTATTTCATGTAGATTTCTGAGGAGGAAAGGTGGACTTGGATTTAATTGGCTAAAGCTTAAGTAGATAACTGTTATGGTCATCAAACTAATCTTATAATGATATCTATTAATTTATCATCGAATATAAATGGCTTTTATAAAAAACAATTGCAATTAATTGCTAGATAACAACTGGAAGATTCGGAATACCAAGCATAGATTCTGTGGAATACGGGCAAATAATTAACTAGTTGATGTCGTCGTGAATCCAGATCATCTCAACAGATAAGATCCGTATGAGTTTAGACTGATGAAGCCCTTTCTGATTCTTGCATTTTTTGGACTGTTGATGTGAGTTATATTATGTCTGTGTACATATGATATTGTAATATTATGCCCTAATGGCTGAAACGTCAGATAAATAGCTAAAAAAACTATCCCCACAGCTCAAGTCAGCATTTCCACGTGTGTATATCTCACTAAGTATATATATGGTCTCAGCATATATTTAACCCACTATTTATCCGTATCATAGCATCCGAGGTTGCTAATACTATTAAGGTGTGCTATAAATCGTTTTTATTACGTTAAAACATTAATGGAATGAAGTAATGGCCCATACTCGTGCTAACTGAATGTGTATACCTGAGAATGAGCTCAGTTGTGAATTGTTTTCAGAATGAATTTTCATCAAAACCAATCATTAAAAGAATCTAAAAAATTTATTATTAAATTTATTTTTCAAAATTATGTTGAGAATTTCTATAGTAAAAAAAGTACCACTATTCATAGAGTTTTCTTCATAGTGTTTCTGTCGATTTTCTAAATATTAGAGTCAAATATTGCGATTTTGAAAAATTTTGTTTTTAAGATACTGCTGTTCAGAATTGATAAAACGGAAATTTTTGATTCGTGAGGACAGAATTCAATAAATCGTGAAGAACCTAAATTTAGTCATACTAATGGATAAATTTCGAATCTGTTAGTTATGAGGGATGCTTAATTCTTACTACGTACTCAATAAGTTTATTCTGTGAAAAATTAAAGGAATGTTAGCAAAAGTTTAAATGTAAACATAGTATTTTATTTGTTACTAACAGTAATTAGTTCATTTAAGTGTTAAATGTTGTGTCAATTTTACTCTTTCGTATCAATAATTTTTTTTGGGAGAATCAGAGAAATGAGATTATTTATTTGTCGATTAGTGAATTGTATGTATTTTAGTTACAAGGCTTTGTAGTTAGTTGGAATTTATAATTATAATTACATATTTGACGTGTCTTACGAAGTTACCATTTTTATAACTTAAACTTTAATTTAATTAAATTTTTTTAATTTTCGACCAATGAGGAGAGACGAGGACCGTCTTGGGATGATCTGAGACTTCGGTGCCAGTGGAGCAAATTT
>NW_027113742.1:5789-6127 GCF_000696795.3 Halyomorpha halys | reverse complement strand
TGTAACGTTTGGGGAAATCTGTTTTCCGTGTAAGTTGGTGGCGATTCCTCCTCCGCCCCCTTGATGTTTTTTTTCATTTCATGAGGGAAAAAACTCCATCCCTTTCTTCTTTTATTTTTTTGTGTACGTTGCATATCAGGGATTGGATTTCCCTTTTGTACAGAGAAGGAAACTTGTGTGGACTGAATTCTGAACTTAGTGGGGAAAAATCTGGTGCTCTTCGCACAACTTTCACTTACCACCTTGGGATAAAATTAATTTTCGTATATTTCAAAACAGTTATTTCATTATTATTCTCGATGACAAAATTGTTCCTGATTTCAAAATTAATTTTATAT
>NW_027113742.1:3367-3847 GCF_000696795.3 Halyomorpha halys | reverse complement strand
TTGGTGTTTCAGTTTCAAGATTTTTGTTAAGTAAAACTCTGACTACTTTTGTTTTTAATAGCTTACCTTTCGCCATTTAACTAGTTTTTCCCAATATATTTAATGTCACTATCACATGACCTTACAGAAGATCGTGCAGAAGAAGTGTAGCACTATTTATCTCAACGACTTAAGTAATTTTAATTTATTTGCTTTTTACAATGTGCTTCCA
This sequence comes from Halyomorpha halys, assembly GCF_000696795.3. Lineage (NCBI taxonomy): Eukaryota > Metazoa > Arthropoda > Insecta > Hemiptera > Pentatomidae > Halyomorpha > Halyomorpha halys. Next base: position 3,636 of record NW_027113742.1, on the reverse strand, counting down.
TTATCATTTTTTAAACAATTATTTTGTTTACATTCTTAGAAGTATTTATAATTTTCTTTATTAAAATAGTATGTCAAATGTTGAATAACTCGTTAAAAAAAAACAACAAAAAAAACATAATTCAATGAAGTTTTTCAGTTTTTAAAATATTATTAATAGCAAAAAAAAAAAATTAGTTCACAAAATGTTGATGATAGGACTTCCGCTTAACCTGATATTTTTAAAAATATTCCTAGGTATTGTTTTAATTATATATTCTAATAATGTTT
>NW_027113742.1:1877-3317 GCF_000696795.3 Halyomorpha halys | reverse complement strand
AATGTATTTAATGTCACTATCACTTGACCTTACAAAAGATCGTGCAGCACATGGTTAAGAAGTGTAGCACTACATATCTCAAAGACTTAAGTAATTTGAATTTATTTGATTTTTACAATCTGCTTCCATTATCATTTTTAAAACAATTATATTGTTTACATTCTTACAAGTATTTATAATTTTCTTCATTAAAATAGTATGTTAAATGTTGAATAACTCGTTAAAAAAAAACAACAAAAATATAATTCAATGAAGTTTTTCAGTTTTTAAAATATTCTTAATTGCAAAAAAAAAAAAAAGTTCACAAAATGTTGATGATAGGACTTCCGCTTAACCTGATATTTTTAAAAATATTCCTAGGTATTGTTTTAATTATATATTCTAATAATGTTTAATTTGTAGTTATTTGCTAATTACGACGAAAAAAAAAGAAAAAAATATTCTACTCTTCTAAAATAACAGTTATTTAAGAAATAGCACTTTTAATTGACCGTTTTCCTTTCATAATTACTATTAAGGAAAGTTTTGATGATTAATTTACAATAACATTAAAACGGCTTTAAGAATACTAATAAAATTATTTATGCACAAATAAATTAAGTGCTGATTCTAAAGCTCAACTGAGGGGTTAGTCAAAAGGTTACAGCAGGTTTCTCATAGGTTAGTTTTACTTTTTCACTTCAATCATTAATTATTGAAACATAATTCATTGCTATTAGTCTATTCTCTTCATAGGCATATCTAATTCACTAAAGTAACAACTTATGTCGTTAATTCAATATTTTATTCTATTTATTACCTTTGTGATTTTTTTTTGTTTTTAATTGTGAATAAATAAATGTGTTCAATATTGGAGGAAATTAGTTTTAAAATTGTTTATTATATATACATATATTTTTTAACTTCTAATACCATTAAAGGATCTTATTTTTTGTCTTTAATAATGGCTAGAGAGAGACACGGTGATGTATAAAGAAAACCTAGTTGGCGAACCCAAGTAGCTGCTTGTATAGGGGATGATGCTCTGCTTGGGCGGTGGTCTATAAGTTGAGGGGCGGAAAATTGGGGCATAACTTTGGCCAGGGAGCATTCCTTCCAAGGGTGGCACCCCCCCCCTCCTTCTGTCCTTTCTCAGCTTGAATTTACCTTACGTTTAAAATAAACGATAATTTTTTTTCTTTACGTAATAAAAAAAAAAAATTGTATGAGTGATTCTCGAGTAAAGGGTAATTTTCAAATCCTATTTGGATAATTTTTTTTCTAAGAATCACTGTGCCATTATAAGATATTATTGGCTATTGTACGATCTCTACAACCACAGGAAATATTTCTTTCTGACAGACATAATGTATTTAATGTCACTATCACTTGACCTTACAAAAGATCGTGCAGCACATGGTTAAGAAGTGTAGCACTACATATCTCAAAGACTTAAGTAAT
>NW_027113742.1:0-445 GCF_000696795.3 Halyomorpha halys | reverse complement strand
TTTGACTGTCATATTGGGCCTAAAGGGGACTATTCACACTTAAGCCTGTTTGACAAGTGTTCGTAATCAATCGTTGATCCACAACCATGCTTGAGCGTGTACCAACACACGCTTAATGGCTTGGTCCAGAAATTATATGTATTATGTTTCCTTTGTATTTCTCAAGACGTTATCATCGGAGCACAGAACATCCTGCTTGGGAGTCTTTCTCGATGTAGAACAGGATTCTTATTGAAGCTTGCACCTGGAACTGCTTTACAAACTCGATAAATTTCTATCCCCTGTATACTTTCTCAATATCAGTTATCAGTTAAAAAAATATTGATTATAAAATCTTGTCAACAGAGTTCGTAAGGAATCATTACATGAGTAATTTAAGTACATGTTTCAGTTACAAATTTCGTGTGCCTAATCTCATATTTTTACAGTTAACTTACCTGTGTAA
>NW_027113741.1:157315-157598 GCF_000696795.3 Halyomorpha halys | reverse complement strand
TTTTTCACGTCTGGCTGTGTCCAGATCGTCGTTATTTTACTTCTCCCGCATTCACTATATTTAATTTTGGTCAATCCGGTGGTTTTCGTCTAGCAAATAATTTGTTTCCTCTTGTCTTTAATTATTTCATCTATTTCCTCTATGTCTCCTGGTCTCTCTTCTGCCGAACTCTCATTATTCGACGATTCATTCCTATCATCTTCTTCTGTTCCATCCTATTCTTCCTCTCCAGGCGTCAATTCTCGCAGAAACTGACTCATCACACCGGAAGTTTCCCCAGCCT
>NW_027113741.1:153743-154854 GCF_000696795.3 Halyomorpha halys | reverse complement strand
TGTGACTTTATCTGCGTCTGGTTTAACTCCTTCCCTGGAGATCGTGTGGCCCAAAAAATTTATTTGCTCCTGCCCCAGCGATGATTTCTCCCCCGATAATTTGAGCCCAAAGTGCCTAATTCTTTGGAATACGCTATGTAAATGTTGCACATGTTCGTCTTCGTTCTTACTGAAGACTAGGAGATCATCTATGTAAATCTGGCATACTGATTTGTCTATTTCCCTCAAAAACTCGTCCATCAGGCGCTGGAAGGTTATAGGAGCATTTTTGAGGCCAAACGGCATCCTTGTATATTCATAGTGGCCTCTCTCGAATGTGAATGCTGTCTTATGTTGATCCTTAGGGCGCATCTTGATTTGATGATATCCAGCCTTCAAGTCCAATATGCTGGATACCGTCGCCCCGCTTAGCCTGTCCAAAATGTCTTCAAATCTGGGGATTGGATACTTTTCGTCTATGGTATTCTCGTTCAGCTTCCTGAAATCTATCACCTCTCTGTATTTTTCAGTAGTATCACCTGGAGCACTCTTCTTTTTAACCGCCCACAATGAACTATTGTATGGGGATGTACTATCAATAATAATTCCCTGGTGTTTTAAACTTTTGAGCTCTTCCCGGATGTGGTATCGTAGCGCCTGCGGGTATCTCCTCTCTTTCACATATGTAACCTTATCTTCTTTAAGTACGATCTCATGAACTGTCTTCCCGGTTGCCCCGAGTATGTCTCCTTCTTTAAAAAAAATATCTTTATATTCCCTCTTAAGCCTCTGTCTCCAGTCCTCAGCCTGATTGATTACACTAACCCGTGCCCCCTTGGTTTTTCTCTGTCGCTGACATTTGTACATTTTACCCCTCAACTTAATTCTCCACTTTCCCTTGATATTCTTGACCCAAGCACCGATCTTCCCTAGCAGGTCACATCCCACAATCAGTTTGTATTCCCTCGGCATACTCTATATCTACATAATTTCTCTCTACTAAATCCCCACCGGGTGAAGCCTATCTCTACCCCCCATCTACCACACAAGGGCCACCCAGGGTGATTAATTTACATTGACATTTCTGGATCTGGAGTGTCCTGTCTCCACTACACATTTGTTCTAGGGCTTC
>NW_027113741.1:148897-151798 GCF_000696795.3 Halyomorpha halys | reverse complement strand
GATACGTGATAGCGGGTTCTGAACTCAAAAAAAAAAAAGAAAAAGGAACGAGAAAATACGCTCACGGTTTCTGATAATAGACTGGTTTATTCTGTACAGTAATCCTATATTTATACTTTCTAGAGTTGTTGATAGAGGGAGTTAGGTATTAAGATTTATATTACATACCCAGTAAACATAACTCCCCCCTGCCAGTTTACGAACGATAAACAAAAGATATAATACAAAAAAAAATTTCCAAAACAAAGTATTAGACACAAATATGCACAAAGTCCAATTATAAAATTTACAAAAAGAAACAACATAAACTTCAACATCTACTTATCCAGTCTATCTACACGCTCATTATTCACTAAACTATCCGCCAACTCACTACACGCACTATTCCGTATCTACGTACAAGCTATAGGAATAAAACAAATAAATAAAATATGTACACAAATAACAAAAAGAAAAACTGCTGCTTCGGTTGTGACGAGGAGGCATCCCAGGTGCAGGGAACCTGAGCTGTTTAACGTGAACTGTACGCTTCTTCTTTGGTTCCTGTAAGCTTTTAATCGTTACCACATTATGTTCTCTGATGTTAGTCACCCGGAATGGACCCTCATAGCGTAGGAATTCCTTACCCCTGTTGGACCCCAAGCGGCGATATACAATCGTTCCGATTATGGCCTCCCCCATCGCGTCCCGGAGGTTCAAATTTTCCCACGCGACCCGTCGAGCCTTATCCCGCTCAATGCGCTCCTTGGTTTTACCCCATAACCTGCGCATGACCATCCCATGACTAATAATTTCCCCCTCTACCTCTGCCGTTTCCATGAAATTTCTGCGTCGCCCTTGGAGATAAGCTATGGTGACCTCTTTTTGTCTTTCTTCGTCTCGTATGGTTTCCACCATCATCGTACATCTAATAAACGTTCTATCGACCCCAATTAGTTCCTGTCTCCATAGTCTCTTAATTTTGTCCCGAATGACAGCATTCCCCACATTTAAGTAAAAAGTTTTCCCTGGCTTCGAAGCGTCATTCAGTGCGCGACATATCTGGTCTTCTCGTACCTCAGGTTCTGACCATATGGTGTTAATAGAGCTCTGTTCGTATTTCGCGTATTCCACCTTCTTCAGGCCAGAGGTTCTTGTTTTCCTTACAATTTGGTGTTTCTTATCATTAATGATTTCCTCCAGTTCCTCTATTTCGGGTGGTCTGCCCCCGGTAGAGCTTTCGTCTCCCGATGTCCGATTTTCCTCTTCGTTTGCCTGTATATTGGAAGGAATTGTCTAACGTCTCCTGTCGTTTCGCCTTGTTCCTCTTCAACCGCATTAATGACAATTGCACGAGTTTATAGACACTTCCCTGGTTTATAGACGATGTCCATATTGTATTACAGATGTATATTGTATATTGAGGAGTTCTTTCCAGCGGGTAACGCGCGCTGAAGACTCTTTCAATTTCCCTACCCACTGAAGAGGCCGGTGATCGGTATGGACTCTAAAACGCCTCCCAAACACATAGGGTCTGAAGTAGAGATGCGACATCGATAAAAAAACATCGATGTTCAATACTAAAACATCGATGTTAAAAAAACATCGACCAAAAAACATCGATGTTTTTCAACATCGATGTTTTTTTAACCATTTCAGTAACATAAAGACTATCCATGCTCCGGCCAGTCAGAAGTGCTTTTTCCATCAACCAATAGGACATGGACTCCAAAAAACATCAATGTTTTAAAATATCGTTGCTTACAATACATTACCCAAAAAACATCGATGTTTTTAAACAACTATTTCAGAAACATAAGGTCTGTTCCAACGATCACGCATTTTATGGCCTGTCAGAAGTGGGTTTTGAAACTAAGAATCCGACATCGACAACAAAAATATCCATGTTTTTAAAATATCGTTACTTAAAATACATTACCCAAAATACATCGATGTTTTTAAAATATCGTTGCTTACAATACGTTACCCAAAATACATCGACGTTTTTGAACATCCATTTGAGTAACATAAAGTCTGTTCCAACGATCACGCATTTTACGGCCTGTCAGAAGTGGTTTTTGAAAGCAATAATCCGACATCGACTACAAAAACCATCGATGTTTTTGAAAATCGTTGCTTACAATATATTACCCAAAAAACTTCGATGTTCTAAAATATCGTTGCATACATTGCATTACCCAAAAAACATCGATGTTTTAAAATATCGTTGCATACATTGCATTACCCAAAAAACATCGATGTTTTAAAATATCGTTGCTTACAATACATTTTCCAAAAAACATCGATGTTTTAAAATATTGTTGTTAACAATACATTGCCAAAAATACATTGTTGTTTTTTTTAACACCTATTTCAGAAACATAAGGTCTATTCCAACCAGTCAGAAATGGTTGTTGGAACAAATAATATAACTAAAAAAAACATCGATGTATAAAATATCTATGTCCAATATTAAAATATTGTTGCTTGATTATGAATTGGATAATTATATGAAGCTGTTCTTGGAACAGACCTAGTATTTGAAAACTTTTTGAATTGGGTTTAATGGAGTTAAATATAAAAAAATCAATAAGAACAATTTACAAAATAATATTTTTTTTTTTAAATCAAATATACTACACAAAATCGATCACATCATAATCAACAAATTTATGAATACATAAATAGTGAAATAATGCTGTTATGTTGATAAGTTACCACTATGTGGTCATTTTTATTTGTAATTGTTATGCATTGCCAATTTCTTAACTGTACAGGTACTCTATATAACAATTTAAATATGTAACATATTTTTCAACATTATGAATACATAAATGGTGAAATAATGCAGTTATGTTACTCAAATGGATGTTCCAAAACATCGATGTATTTTTGGGTAATGTATTGTAAGCAACGATATTT
>NW_027113741.1:148417-148847 GCF_000696795.3 Halyomorpha halys | reverse complement strand
TACATAAATGGTGAAATAATGCAGTTATGTTACTCAAATGGATGTTCCAAAACATCGATGTATTTTTGGGTAATGTATTGTAAGCAACGATATTTAAAAAAAACATCGATGTTTTTTGGAGTCCATGTTGGATTCTTTATTCCAAAAACCACTTCTGGCAGCCGTTAAAATGCGTGATCGTTGGATAGTCGTTGTGACAGAGCTTACGTTACTCAAATGGTTGTTCAAAAACATCGATGTATTGTAAACAACAATATTTTAAAACATCAATGTTTTTTGGAAAATGTATTGTAAGCAACGATATTTTAAAACATCGATGTTTTTTGGGCAATGCATTGTATGCAACGATATTTTAAAACATCGATGTTTTTTGTAGTCAATGTTCCATCCTTTCATACAAAAAGCACTTCCGACTGGCCTGAGCATGGTA
>NW_027113741.1:146648-147880 GCF_000696795.3 Halyomorpha halys | reverse complement strand
GGGTAATGTATTGTAAGCGACGATATTTTAAAAAAACATCGATGTTTTTTGGAGTCCATGTCGGATTCTTTGTTCCAATAACCACTTCTGGCAGGCGTTAAAATACGTGATTGTTGGATAGTCATTGTGACAGACCTTACGTTACTGAAATGGTTGTTCAAAAACATCGATGTATTTTGGGTAACGTATTGTAAGCAACGATATTGTAAAAACATCGATGTTATTTGTAGTCGATGTCGGATTCTTTGTTCCAAAAATCACTTCTGACAGGCCGCAGAATGCGTGATCGTAAGAACAGACCTTATGTTTCTGAAATTGTTGTTCAAAAACATCGATGTATTTTGGGCAATGTATTGTATGCAAAGATATTTTAATATTGAACATTGATATTTCTAAACATCGATGTTTTTTTTTTTTGTGCATTTGCATTCTTTTTTGCAAAAACCACTTCCGACTGGCGGGAGTATGCGTAGTCGTTGGAACAGATCTTATGTTACTGAAATGGTTGTTCAAAAACATGAATGTATTTTAGGCAAAGGTTTGTATGCAATGATATTTTAATATTAAGCATAGATATTTCTAAACATCGAAGTTTTTCTAATCGTAATTTATTTTTATTATGTCGTTAGCGTGATGGTTGGAGGTCCTTTTTAATCCCACCACATTGTTGATAGGAAATTGTTTTACCGTAAATTTTTTCTTTTCATTTAGTTACTTTTGGAAAAAATAAAAAAAATAAAGATTGGGACAAACGTAAAACATAGAAAGTAAAACATCGATGTTAAAAAAACATCGGCTTAAATACATCGATGTTTCGGGTAAAACATCGATGTTTCCAAAACATCGATGTCGCATCCCTAGTCTGAAACCCAAACGCTTGCTAATAGTTCTCGTTCGAGAGCAATGTACCGTGATTCGGGGTCCGTTAGCCTCCTGCTACTGTACGCCACGGGGCGTTCTCCTCCTTCGCTTTCTTGTGACAATACTTCCCCCAATGCATATTCACTAGCGTCAGTCGTTATTGTGAACTCCTTGCTAAAGTCCGGGAACGCGAGTACCGGTTCTTGTTGTAGCCTCATGATGCACTTCCTAATATTGCTTTCCATAGCCGGTGTTACAACTAACTTAGTGCCCTTCTTTAACAAATTATTGAGGGGGACCAAGTGTTCTGCCATTTCTGGTAAAAATCTGTAGTAATTGAGAGCCCCTAGTAACCGCCTAATTCCTTTCAC
>NW_027113741.1:146061-146598 GCF_000696795.3 Halyomorpha halys | reverse complement strand
TTTGAACATGTGTACTGTAGTAAATTATATAAAGAAAATAATAATTAAGACTGGAAAAAAAATTATTTTGATTATATTACAATAACCATGCGGTTTGGGGGATTGCTAAAATCTCAACAGTTGAGCTAGAGAGGTTAATTAATTTTAATAACAGGGACCCATATCATTGATGAAGATGATTATGATGGCGAGATGATATGAATTATTTTTTTCGTACCCCTCCCTTGCCATTTCTGCACGCAGTGCGGCAGCAATGGGGTAGTAATTAGAGATGCGACATCGATAAAAAAACATCGATGTTCAATACTAAAACATCGATGTTAAAAAAACATCGACCAAAAACGGTTACTATATAACAATTTAAATATGTAACATATTTTTCAACATTATTAATACATAAATGGTGAAATAATGCAGTTATGTTACTCAAATGGATGTTCCAAAACATCGATGTATTTTTGGGTAATGTATTGTAAGCAACGATATTTTAAAAAACATCGATGTTTTTTGGAGTCCATGTCGGATTCTTTGTTCCAA
>NW_027113741.1:145108-146011 GCF_000696795.3 Halyomorpha halys | reverse complement strand
AAACATCGATGTATTTTTGGGTAATGTATTGTAAGCAACGATATTTTAAAAAACATCGATGTTTTTTGGAGTCCATGTCGGATTCTTTGTTCCAATAACCATTTCTGGCAGGCGTTAAAATGCGTGAACGTTGGATAGTCGTTGTTACAGACCTTACATTACTCATATGGTTATTCAAAAACATCGATGTATTTTTGGCAATGTATTGTAAACAACAATATTTTAAAACATCAATGTTTTTTGGAAAATGTATTGTAAGCAACGATATTTTAAAGCATCGATGTTTTTGGGTAATGCATTGTATGCAACGATATTTTAAAACATCGATGTTTTTTGTAGTCGATGTTCCATCCTTTCATACAAAAAGCACTTCCGACTGGCCTGAGCATGGTAGTCGTTGGAATATACCTTATGTTCCTTCAATAGTTGTTCAAAAACATCGATGTTTTTTCGGTAAAGTATTGTAAACAACGATATTTTAAAACATCGATGTTTTTTCTAGTTGATGTCCTAATCTTTGATACAAAAAACATTTCTGACTGGCCGTAGAATGCGTGATCGTTGGAACAGATCTTATGTTCCTGAAATGGTTGTTCAAAAATATCGATGTTTTGTAAACAACGATATTTTAATTTTGAGATTTGATATTTTAAAACATCGATGTTTTTTGTAGTCGATTTAGTTTCAAAAACCACTTCTGACATGCCATAGAATGCGTGATCGTTGGAACAGACCTTATGTTACTCAAATCGATGTTCCAAAACATCGATGTGTTTTTGGGTAATGTATTGTAAGCAACGATATTTTAAAAAAACATCGATGTTTTTTGGAGTCCATGTCGGATTCTTTGTTCCAAAAACCACTTCTGGCAGGCGTTAAAATGCGTGATCGTTGGATAGTCGT
>NW_027113741.1:143554-144405 GCF_000696795.3 Halyomorpha halys | reverse complement strand
AGACCTTACGTTACTCAAATGGTTGTTGAAAAACATTGATGTATTTTGGGTAACGTACTGTAAGCAACGATATTGTAAAAACATCGATGTTTTTTGTAGTCGATGTCAGATTCTTTGTTCCAAAAATCACAAACATCGACAGGCCGCAGAATGCGTGATCGTAAGAATAGGCCTTATGTTTCTGAAATTGTTGTTCAAAAACATCGATGTATTTTGGGCAATGTATTGTATGCAAAGATATTTTAATATTGAACATGGATATTTCTAAACATCGATGTTTTTTTTTGTCAATTTTCATTCTTTTTTGCAAAAACTTCCGACTGGCGGGAGTATACGTAGTCGTTGGAACAGACCTTATGTTACTGAACTGGTTGTTTAAAAACATGAATGTATTTTAGGCAAAGGTTTGTATGTAATGACATTTTAATATTAAACATGGATCTTTTAAAACATCGATGTTTTTCTAGTCGTAATTTATTTTTATTATGTCATTAGCGTGATGGTTGGAGATCCTTTTTTATCCCACCACATTGTTGATAGGAAATTGTTTATACCGTCAATTTTTGGTTTTCATTTAGTTACTTTTGGGGAAAAAAAAAAATTAAAGATTGGGACAAACGTAAAACATCGATGTTAAAAAAACATCGGCTTAAATACATCGATGTCGCATGTTTTCAAAACATCGACATCGATGTCGCAAGTTAAGGGACCAGCATTATAAATTTAAACAATTGCCCCTTGCCCAACTGTAGGTTCGGTCACTTTAGACATATGGTTCCTTGTGTTCACATTTCATTACAAAAGAAACTCAATAAAAACAACTACGTCCCCATACGGCCTTTGAGACCATT
>NW_027113741.1:143127-143504 GCF_000696795.3 Halyomorpha halys | reverse complement strand
GGTGATAATCATTAGGGAGAATAATGTAGTTACGATAGAGAGTATCCGAGAACCGAAAAAAAAGGCGAACTGTCAATATTGAACAATTAAAACTTCCGGCAATGATAATATAGAGACTGGACTGTTCTCATATTACCTCCACTTGAAATGTAGTTATTTATTTAATTTTTTAATGTTGTGTTTTAGTTTATTTTTGACGTTTGTATTTTTTTGTTTATTTTATGTTGTTCATTTTAATGTATTAGAAATCATTTTCTTTATTTCTAAGTTTAATTTATGTATACAGTGTTTACTTTTGATCAACTTGTGAGTTTTTGTATATTGGTAAAGAAATTTGTTTTTATTGTAAATAATTTTCCATATTTTTTCTATATATG
>NW_027113741.1:139874-140972 GCF_000696795.3 Halyomorpha halys | reverse complement strand
GGTCCTCCCGTCGACTATTACTTCTGGGTGTAACTAGGCTTCTTCTATTTTCTTGGTCCATAGCTCTCTCTCTTCTACCATTCCCATGTTCTCTCCTTCTCCAAGGGTTGGGCATGTTTCCTGGTCGTTGGTATTCTATCCGAGTCCACCTTGGTTCGTCTACTTTCATTCGGGCCTCTACCTTTCTACCGCTCGCTTCTATGAGATCTTGGGATATTTCCACAAACGAGCGCTCTCTCGGAAATCCTTCCTTCTTCTCTAGCTCCTTTGCCAACTGTATCTTTAGCACCAGGGATAAGCATTGCATCCGGCCCTGTACCTGAATTGTTTCCATCATTTCGCTCAGTTTATCTTGAATTCTGTTAAAGCGAGCTAGGAGTTCCGCGGCATATTGCCCACTAGACTGTTTCGGTTTCTTTGTATCTCGGATCATCATAAATATGTCTCCCTCTGGGGCCACCGTCCTCCTCCGAATGCCTTCTTTAATCTTTCTTTGATGACCTTCCAGGAGGTCTCTTCATGTGCCTTAATTTGATTAAGGATACTTCTTTTTACACGGCAGACTACCGCTGCTTTCAGTGATTTGCATCCTTGTTGTCCAATAAATCCTCCGACATCTTCAACTTCTATTCGACCGATCGAAAGGCGATCGCCCCCTTTTAAAAAATGATTTAATTCCCCGGTCTCTCCGGTGAATTTTTCTAGGTCCGATCCGCCTTTCTCAGGTCCTGGGCAGTTGCCGTACGGACCTTGATCCATTCTAGAGTCGTGGCATGAAATTGCGCTAAAGAGACTTGTGGTAATGGTTGCATCACCTGCGGAGGTGGGTTGGCAGCTGCTTGAGTTTGGTTGACTGCAGCTTGAGGTTGGTTGCTTTGGTTCATATTCTCTAGGTTCAGAACTGCTTTTCTCACTAATCCGTTGCTGGTCATAATTCAAAGAGAACAATGAAAAAAAACTGTTTTCTTTTAGACTGAAAATTCATCCGGTATCTAAAGTTCCCGGGTTTCGGCACCAGTTAAGTATCGGTGAAAGTCAAATGTCAAAAAAGAGAAGAAGGAATAAGATGTAACACGTGTGAACTGCTGTAACATACTA
>NW_027113741.1:137988-139824 GCF_000696795.3 Halyomorpha halys | reverse complement strand
AGATGAGGAAGCTAACTCCGGACCCCGGAGACCAGGAGGGCTGGACCAGCCTGGAAACTGCAGGAGGCACCCAGAAGGATGCAGTGGACAAGGTGCAACTCCATCAGACGTAGCGCTGGGCTGCACCACAGTTAAAAAAAAAAAAAAAGCAAAAAAAAAAATAAAAAAATTGGTGATCCTAGGGAGTAGTGGCATGCGCAAGCCCAGCGCACTACCCCACTGCTCCCGCACCCCGTATGCCAGAGATGGCAAGGGAGGGGGATAAAAAAAAAAAAAAAAAAAAGCCCACATAAAAATACCCACTGCCTTTATTCTTTGTCGATTTAGAACCAGCTCGAAATAATCCTGAAATATTTCAGGTTATAAGGCTGGTTTACTCAACAGTTAAATTTGAGGAGCCCAAAAGAAAACCTATTATTGTCCAGTGCACCAGGTGTCAAAACATTGGGCATACAAAGGCCTATTGCCATCACCAGGCTAAGTGCGTTAAATGTGCTGGCCCTCACGCAACTGAAACCTGCCAATGAACCGGCAAAATGTGCTTTGTGTCAAAATATCGGGTGATCAAGGTAGCAAGCTACAGAGGCTGTGAAATCTATAAAAATGTTCACAAGGTGAGATCACACTTCATGGTATCAAAAAGTTCGGAACAAACTCGTACCTTGCCGCCTGAAACTAAAAATTTGGAAATTTTTCGAAACTCGAATACATCAGCTCATGTCACCGAATCGAAGGTCGATCTCAAGACTCAACCCGGACTTACTCCGAGATCACAATCAAGAAAAGTCAGCCTCGACGTCAGGCGCCTCAGACTTCTCAACCTAAGCCCCTGACCTCTTATCCTCAACCTAAACTTCCACTACATCAAAATCCTACCCATCATCTACCCTTACGGATAAAATTGCCACCACCACATCCACTCCCAGTTCCATCTCGTCCAGCTGCTCCAACCAACTCTCCGTCCCAACTACCATTGAAATCCGAAACAGCTCCTCATACCCCACTACAGCTCAGCACTTACCACGACTAGCCCAGCCCTCACTCAGTACTTCTAGTCTCACTAACTATCCACCCCAAGTTCCCGATCCATATCCTCATTACCAAAATCCAATGGATACTGAAGAAAGTTCTATCCTCACAGGCTTCTTGAAAGTTCTTCAGGATATCATCAAACCCCTCATTAACCTTCTCACAAGAATCCTATCCGAAATCCCTCTTAATTTCCCACGATGAGCACAAAACCCCTATCTGTCTAGTTATGGAATGCTAATGGCCTACAAAATCACCATGACGAATTCGACTTATTCCTACATGATAAACACATTGACATAGCTTACTGACTGAAACTCATTTCATACTTTTACATACGTGACTACATTACTTATAGATAAGACCACCCAGACAACACTTCCCATGTTGGTTCTTGCATCCTTATCTACAAATCCTTATCCCATTCCCTAATTCCTTCCAACTCATCTGATGCTATAAAATCAACCTCGGTTATCATTTAAACTCGCCCTTTCCATGTTACCTTTTAAGCTGTATACTGTCCACCTGGTAATAACCTTTACCGTTATAAACTTGCCGCACACCCAATTCTCGTGGTAACATCCTATCCCGTGTTTCCACCTCCAATACCTATTCCATTCTCTCACCCAAAAATCCGACTTATTTGCTTACACCCCTCAAAAAGCGCCCTCATATCCTTTAAATATTTATCACCTCCCAAAATACTCACTCTCAAGCCACTGTTGAATCTCTGGACGACCTATCATCAGATCTTAGTCCAGGTGTACGAGGGCGTAAATCCCGGTCTTTCTCGACAGCCTGGCTCGG
>NW_027113741.1:136205-136964 GCF_000696795.3 Halyomorpha halys | reverse complement strand
ACAAAAACCACCGGAGTGACCAAAATTAAACATAGTAAGTACGGGAGAAGTAAAATAACGACGATCTGGTCGTTTGTTTATGTTCCAATTTTTTTTTTTTTTTTTTTTGTTATTTTAAATAGTTATTTTCTTTTTATATATGAACTCCGACAGGAATATGTCTTGTAAAGAGGTCCCAATTTCAGAAATAAGTGAGCAAGATTCACAGTATTTAAAGAGACGTAACCTTGACTACCCTCGGGTCGGCGGGCAATTCACCTAACGAAAAAAAAATAAATCAGCTAAATCCAAAAAGGCAGTTGAACAGCCTGGAACTAGCAGTCAGACCACTGTAGCCACGAAACCTGAAATAACCACCTCAACCAGCAATAATTCCAATAATGTAAAAAACCCACCTAACAACACTCCAGTATTTTCTGATCCTGAACCATTTCCTATCTTTGTTAAGTAAAATTGAAAATTTCATTTCATTCGGTGAAGAAATTTCCAACTTGATCAGACAGCTAAACTTTAGGTGTTTTTAACGAGTTAAAGACATCAAAATCAACACACCCACTAAGGAACATTATAAAAATCTTATAATTATTTGACCTAAAAAAACTAATATTTTCACTGCTGCTAATTAAAACAAGAGAAGGCATACACAGTGGTTTTATGTGGTCTTCACTCAACTACTCCCACAAACGCTATCAAATCAGGCATAGAACAAATTGGCCACAATGTAAGAAATATATCGTGCGTTCTTCAGCCCACATAAAA
>NW_027113741.1:129595-131951 GCF_000696795.3 Halyomorpha halys | reverse complement strand
TTCCTTATCCTTACCACCTCCCTTGTAGAGCAATCTCAAGTCTGCGATCCTCCACTTGTTTGGAAAGTACCCCTTATCCAGGCACTCATTGAATATGACAAACGACTAACCTGGAATCCTTACAGAATACTGAAAAGACAGGAAACTGCACGTCGATTTCGACTATCACAGCACTTACTGGATAAACGGTCTTAACTCCCAATTCATTACAAAAGACTGATCTACATGACTGTAATAAGACCAATCTGGACATATGGAGTTGAGCTTTGGGGCTCCACTAAACCTTCGAATTCTTCTCGTATCCAATCATTGCAATCCAAAATCCTTCGTAAAATCCTCATTGCTCCTTACTTTGCTACAAATGAAATCATACATAAAGACCTTAATGTTCCATATGTAACCGATCTAGCCCGACCCAGATACCATTCCTTCCATTACAAACTCCCCAACCACCCAAACCCACGAGTTTCTAACCATCCCTCTTCTTCCATTCCTGACAATCCTCCGAGGCGCCTGAAAAGAAGTTGGCCACGAGACCTGCTAATGTAAAACGTCAATGTAAAAAATTAGATTGCTACCTATGGGATAGTTTCTCTACATGCATGTAACACTCAAATTTACTAAATGTATTATAATGTACAGTTGTAAATAGCAATAAATAAATAAATTAAAAAAAATTAAGTTACCGTTAACTAATTGGGAGATTTGGTAAAAATCATTTTTATTGGTTCATGGAAAAAAGAGTTGGACTGGATTTCGCACAGCATTCAATTACAAATTTATGTTCGGTCTGCTGATTGGTTTTGCACTCAGAAAAGAATGTTTACCAATATTTACTTCTATATTATAAACGGGAAGTCTCACAATTGACAAAAAATTTCCGAGGCTATTACCCACGCTCTTTGGAAACATCATCGTGGGCCCTATGACGTCTGTTCCTATGTCTCCTAATTCTTCTTCGTTCCTGATATAGTCAAGAGAAGAACTCAGCGCAATAATGGATAAATTTTTGGCCATTGAGGAAGTTGACGCAGTAAAAATAACCTTTGAAGAGGACGATTACGTGGAGAGACATTATCATATAATGCATAATAGATTATGCTCTGGTCGATATGTGGTCTCTTTTCCCGTGAAAGAAAACATATATTCCCTACAGATCACAATATATGTGAATAAATATGTATGAAAATAAATAGAACAAGTATGCATTGTTAAAAGAGCAATATCATCTCTTCATGAAGGAATATCTTGACCTCGTCCATAGTCCCTCCAGAAGTAACCACCCGTTATACAATACCTCACCACCCTGTTTTAAGAAACAAGACGGAAAAGTCAAAATCAGGGTGGTCTTCGACGCATCTTGCAAGAATGTTACAGGTTCCTTAAACGATCGCCTGTACATCGGGCCCAAGCTACAAAATGATATCTCAGAAATTATTTCCCAATTCAGGACACATCGAATAGTTTTCATCACTGACATAGTGAAAAAGTACCGGCAAATTCGTATGCACCCGCCAGATAGGAAGTCTTCGAAGGCTGAGCTGAAATATGAACTTTGTACTGTCACGTATGATGAGGGTCTGAATTCATTTCATACCCAAAGAACTATTATTCAGCATGTTAAAAATAATGGGTAACGTTATCCTCTAGCTTCAACAGCTCTGCTAGTGGATATTTATGTCAACGGGATCAGTATCAGTGGAAGAAGCCATTCATTTACAAAGACAACTCATGGAGCTAATGGCCAGTGGAGAGTTCGAGCTAAGAAAGTGGTAACAGTTCGAAATTGTTAAACCAATTAGTGCAAGATCAGTACTGCAGTAGCTTTATCGTCCCCAGAAGAACCCATGATCAAATTATTGGGAATGCAGTGGATCCCAAGCAGCAATGTTTTCACATATGAAATCACGCCGCTTCCACGAATCTTTATTAAGAGGGCAATCCTCTCTGCAATAACGTGACTTTATAATCCACTCGGCTTTCTATCGCCTACAGTTTTCTTAGCCAAAACAATATTACAAGACGCCTGGAAATCTTCTTGTGATTGGGACGAACCGGTGCCGCCTCAACTTCGTCTTAGATGGTTCGAATTTTCAGAACATCTTCAAGACATCTCTACTGTCCGCATTCCTCGTTGTTTCATTCCTGTTGGGGGGGGGGGGCCTTACATGGTTGTGAGGTTTCTGTGATGCTTACCAAAGGGGCTATTCCGCAGTGATTTATTTTTGACATCCATTGATGAGGTTAACCACGCATTCCTTCTAAAGGCAAAAACAAAACTCGCTCCTATCAAATTAATGACGATCCCTCGGCTGGAACTCTTGGCTTTTTTTTTTTTTTTTTTTTTTTTTTTTTT
>NW_027113741.1:119743-128965 GCF_000696795.3 Halyomorpha halys | reverse complement strand
CTTGTATGAGGATTCCATGTCAGTCGTTTGTCGAGATGTAGTCCTAAGTAACGGATCTGTTCGACAGGAATAAGTGGGGTATTATTAAAGGATATTGTAGGGGAAGAGGTCATGGGTTTACGTCGAAGGGTAAATGTGATTCTTGGCTTATTATGACGCTTATTCATATCCTGCTACAACGTCGCAACCCGGCTCGAACTGAGGGAAGCTCATTTCTTTGCAGATTCAACTGTAGTATTAGGATGGCTCAGGACATCTACTGAGCGTATGAATGCATTTGTACCGTGTCGTCCAAATACTGTATATCACCAACGGTTCCCAAAGGGGCCACGTAAAATCAGAAGATAATCCTGCAGACTGCAGCTCGATAGGGCTTCTACCATCGGAATTGATAAAACACCACTTTTGGTGGATCGGTCCTATATAGTTGAAAGTCTCGAAGGACAAATGGCCCGATTCTTTCGTCCAGGAGGAACATCTACCAGAGATCACGTTGAACTCAAGAGAATCATTCGTCGCAGTTAGCGCTGAAATACCTCATCTCATCACATGGATGGAACGCTTCTCGTCCTATCCTAAACTAATAAGATGCCCATGTTATGTCCTGCGATTTCCCAACCGCACGAGACATCAGCGAGGAACTTCTTGGTCGTTTACATTGAAGGGCAGTCGAGAAGTCAACAATGCTCTTCTACAGGTAGTTCCTTTACAATCATTGAGTGTATTCCTGGGTGATGATAGCTTGCTCCGAGTGGTCGCCTCCAATATTCACATCTCTCATACAATGACAAACACCCCATAATCATCTCTGGAAATTCCCACTTCGCCAAAATTCTTGTTGACCAAGAAGACCAAATATTGGATAGTAGCAGCACGAAAGGTGATCCGCGCGAGTCTTTCAATAAAATGTTTTAAGATTAGCCGGTCCCCTCAAGCTCCTCTCATGGGCAATCTGCCTGCCCATCGCTTAGAAGATGAACGCCAGGAGAGGACGACCTATCAATATCTACTCCGACAGTGGAAGAAACTTTGTTGGTGCTGCTCCGAGAGCTTGTCCATTGGCAGCGTTCTAAATCAACCCAAGAGGATATTTGCCACCGCGCAAAAGAAAGATACAACGGAATTTTCACCCCTGGCTACTTTGGAGGCATACGGGAAGCCGGAATAAAATCTACCAAACGTTTCATGGAGAAGGTAGTTAATGGTGCGCATTTAACTTTCGAAGAACTAACCACACTTTTTTGCAGCATTGAAGACATTCTCAACTTTCGACCTCTTACCCCCTTGATCAAAGATCCCGACAGCATTGAGTCATTGACTCCAAGACACATCTTAATTGGGAGACCACTTCTTGCAACGCCAAACAAACTAGTTGTGAACGAGAACATCAACCTATTGAGCGTTGACAGGTAGTGGAGCAAATCTCTCAGAAACTCTGACAAAGATGGAGAATGGAGTAGTTGCATCAGCTGTGACAAAGGAGGAAATGGCAAATACCAAGAACAAACCTCTACGTTGGTGACCTCATAATCATAAAGGAACAGGGTACATTTTTCAAGACTTGGCCTCTCGGAAGAATCATTGCCACACATCCTGGGCAAGATGACATCGTGGGAGTGGCAACTATAAAAACAAAAACTGGAGAATATGAGCGACCAATTACGAAATTATGAAACTTAAGTTATATATACGATACTTAAGTAATATATACACATAACATAAGTATCCTCGAGAGAATAAAAAAGTGAAAATGGTATGAAATGACTTTCACGGGTTCCAGAAATAAAATAGCTCTTTTTTATTTATTTTATTTTTTTCCAAAACCCCTAGTTAGGTGTTGGGACACACCCCGTTTCATTGAAGCACTAAAACTAAAAACTATATGCGTCTCTGTCACTTGCGGATTTCATTGGCTACGGTAATGCAGATCTTTCCAACGCACTGGAGGGGGCGCTGGTGTCAGTGATTGGATTGGAAGAATGGATTAGTCAGAGATTTGAGGGAGTCAAAGAACTTGGCATGCCTCCGACCAATGAACTCTGGCACTGTGGGCAGCTCTGGAGGCTTCTTCTTCCACTAAGTAGTGCGGACCATCCTCCGCAGCATGCTGTCCTGTAATCCCTGAAGGTGGCGCTGCGTGCCGTCGGAGAGGCACGTGAAGAGTGCTGCCCCGTATAGAAGGATGCTCTTGTAGATCTGCAGTTTAAGCTGCAGAGAGAGCGCTGTTGTTGTGAGGAGGTGGTTCAGTCTTTAAGACCGCCTTCTTACAGTTCTCGTTTTCTGGTAGAGGTGGGTGGAGAATTTAAGATGGCGGTCCAGTTTCACACCTAGATAAACTATGGAGTTTGAAAGGGAAATGATGGTGTCGTCCAGCTTGAGCGATGGGAGAGTCGATCGCTTGTGTTGTTGATAAGCGAGCATGATACAGTATGTCTTCACTTGGTTCATGATGATGTTTAAATTACCCAGCCGCTGAACAATTTCCTTGCAGACCGCTCTGGCTCGCTCTAGTGCAGGTTCATACTGCTGCTGTAGATGGCGATGTCGTCGGCATAGGCGGCGACTGTGACTACTTTGTAGTTTCCACTAACCACATCAGCGGTATAGATTGAAAAAGGCACAGGTGATAGAACTGCCCCCTCTGGCACTCCGCATGTCAGTGGAATGGAGTAGGAAAGCTCATCTCGAATCCACACAGAGATAGACCTGTTGTCAAGGAACGATGCTATGACACCGTAGAGTTGCTCCGGACATTCGTCTATGAGCTTATGACATAAAATACCGGGAGACATAAAACCGAACGCCTTTGTACAATCTATGAAAGTCATGACCGTAGCATTGTTCCAATTGAAGCTGGAATGGTGCACTTCATTCTGGAGCTTCATCATATGGTGTTCTATACTCATGTAGGGCTGAAAATCGATCTGCTCGTAAGGAATAACGGAGTGTTCATCACAGAATTCCCGAAAGTAATTCAGGAAGAATTTTTCGTATACCTTACCGAGATGTGGCAGCAGACTTATGGGCCTGTAATGGTCAGCGTCAAACCCTGTCTTCTTCGGCTTGAGGAGTGGAAACAAAATGGTATGTTTCCATTTATCGGGGAAGTATCTCAAGCAAGCATTGTACAGGTTCGTGAGCTGAGTGATTCCCTTTCTTGGTAATTGTTTCAGCAACTCTGTCTGTATTCTATCATGACCAGGGGCCGGTTTCCATGACATCGTCTCAATATGCCCTTCAGTTGATTAGGTGATATAAACATAAAGTTGTTCTCACTGGCTATTTGTGGTATCGAAAGCAGAGCCCTAGTCCGCACTTCAATATTCCGCTGGTAGTGCCCAACCAACGACTCGGCTTGCTCAGCGGGGCTCATGAGTCGGTCCCTGTCATGCAGGCGAACTGCCGAAGTCTCTTTGGTTGCTGCCTTGGTAAGCTTCCAAAATTTCCTTTAGTCGCCATGCGTAGCCCTCAGGCGATCACGCCATATCGCGGTCTTCCACTGACGCAGAAGATTCTTGATTTGGGTGTTGATTGAGTTGAGGGCCATCTTGAATGCTGGGTCGCTGGAGTGGTTATGACGGTTTTTCAGGTTCCGTCTGCTGTCGATGAGTGCCATGATGTTAGCTGGGGGTTTCTGAAGGTGGGGTGGTCTCGAATGGTTTGTGTACGATTCATCATCGGGATTCGAAGGGACGCCTCTGTTTCCCGTTTTTATGCAGAATTGAAGTGGCTTTATCCTTCCTACTTTCGTAAGTATTTGCTGGCATCCTTACGAAAGTAGGATCCAATCTTCCAAGTCATCCAATTTCGCCGTCCTTCATACATCTCCGAGCTCCTTCAATTCAAATCCTCTATTCGTTCCCGCAATACCCGTTCCTGGTCTTCAGATTTATACACAAGGGCCCACCGAACCGTTGCTTTCGATAGATCGTTCATTATCCGATCCTCATCCGATATATGGAACTCCATCCCTTCCAACATCCGTCGCTCTAATACCCTCCCTAAATACTTCGGATCCCGAAGATGAATCATATCTTCGGGATCCGAAGTATTTCCTGGCATCGTTCATCTTCCAAGTGATCCAATTTCCCCGTCCTTCGTACATCCGTCGCTCTAATACCCTCCCTACCTTTCAATCCCGCCTGTTCAATCATTTCTTATCCATTCAGACTCCATAAAATTGTAAATCAATATAATTGTAAATATGTATATTAACTATTATATCATTCTTAATTATTACATCGTTTTCTTCTTTCCTTTTTTTTTTTTATTTATTCATTTTCTTTTTTGTTCAACTGATTAAAGTGAGAAAGTAACTTATAATCATTTTTTATAATGACTATTTATGTTTCTTTAAGTAACTCTGATGCTCCTCAGCCCTCATCTGTCGATTTCTCTACATTATTCTAAAGGGACTCGTCCCAGAATAAATAAAGTATTATTATTATTAATATATTTATAATCTTAAACACTTTCTTGAGACTGGTTAATGTTTTTTAAATAAATAATTTAATCTTTATCCATTTTAGTCTTAACACATTTTATTTTTCTTCGGCCAATCCGGCCATCCTCAGGGACAATCTACCACAAAACAGCTTTTATTACATCTATGATCCTCAACAATTCAAAATACTTAACAATATTATTTATACTTTATCTTACCTTAATACAATTTTGTAACTAAATGATTTAATATTATTTATTTATTTATTTATCACCCTCTCCTGCCTATTAGACAATACGGGTGTTCGCAACTCATTTCTGCATATGACAAACATCACATAGCTGTGCACACAGCTTGCTCTTGCTACAAAATAAATCTTCCTCTTCTACTGAGGCCTTGCTGGTGTAGCTTATTCTGTTCTACCCAGGGAGAAGTGATCAGAGCCCACACCCTCCTTCCACTCATACACGAAGGTCTTATAGTGCGGGTAGTTTTCTTTCTTCATCAGCTCAGGAAGATCGCTCTCAGTCAGAACATAGAGTCCTGTTTCTATCATCATCATCTCATAGGCGGTACAGGCAAGTACAACGTTCTCGGCGGTCTCAGGAACCTGACAACTTGGGCATAGATGGTCGATGTTTATGCCATGTGCGGCGAGCTTAGCTCGGAAACCCCCATGCCCCGTGAGGAACTATGAGATCCAGTAGTCGGGGAGGACCCAAGTTGATTCTAGGCGTGAACCAACGGTAGGAAAGTACTTCCTTAGGGTGACTTCTTTTAAGCAATCCACCCACCGTCGATTCGATTCTTGCAAAGTTTCTTCTCGAAGGATCCTCTTCCATCTATTAGGGCTTTCACCAATACGCGCTTGGAGGTTCTCTGTTAAATCCGCCAGACCTTCCCTCTTTATTTTGTGTCGATAATAGTCTTCCTGCAGGAGACGATCGATAGGCACTCCTCCAGCTAATACCTGTACCGTCTCATGAGACACTGTTCGGTATGCTCGAGTGACTCGCAGCAGAGCTATCCTCTGTATTGTAGCCAACTTTCTCTTCTGCCTTTTCGAGAGATATCGACTCCATGCAGGTATCTGAGGCCCCAAAATGCGCCCCCTATACGATTGAGTCTATTAAGAGCAAGGGCTACCCTACTTCTCATGTAGTCTAAATGAGGTGTCAGATTTAACTTTCTCCCAAGCCTTACGCCTAGGTATGTCACAACCTCACTGGGTCGTATCCTGAGAGTAATAGGTGTGCCCTGTCTGTCGTACCCCTTAATAGTATAGCTTGAGTCTTGGCAGCAGCCATCTTCAACTTCTTCTTCTCACACCACGCTCCTATCAGGTTGGCGCACCGACCAGCTTCATCTTTTAATCTGGCTCTGCTGTTCGACGCTACTTCTACAGCAAGGTCATCTACATAAGCTGTGGCAGGGAACCGCTCCTCTTCAAGCACCCTCAACAACTCGTCAAAGACCAATTTCCACAAAGGAGGATCAAGGACAGAGCCCTGAGGGCAACCTCTTTCCATGGTATCTTCAATTTCATAGAAATTGCCTTGTATCTTTATCGTTCTGTTCTCAAGGTAACTCTTTAAGAGGTCGTACTAGTTGCTCGTGGTCTCATATTTTTGCAATTGCTGTAGTACGCTCGGGCATTCAAGGCATTATATCAAAGGCAGAAGATATATTAAACAGGAGAAACATAACATACTTCTCCGCCCTCTCTTCAACATCACGGCGCACTCTCAGCAAGGCGTCTACGGTTCCTCTGTCTTTCGTGGATCCGTACTGGCGTGGATGGCTAGCTTTTGAGAAGATTGATCGTAGGCTCGTGACCATCATAGTTTCCAACACTTTGCTTATTACGGGGAGGAGGCATATGGGCCTATAAGACTTGGCTAACTGCTTATCCTTATCTCCTCCTTTGTAAATGAGCTTAACCTCAGCAATTTTCCAGCTTCTTGGAAAGTGTCCTCTATCCAGACAGTCATTGAACACCGCTAACAGTTCTTCAATGTAGGGGATGCTATGGTTTAACATTACCGCGTCAATCATGTCCAAACCAGGAGCACGACCAGTCCTCTGCTTAGCTACAGCAACACGGAGATCCCATATGCCCCACAGTGGGCACAAATCCGTACCAGGTGGCTATATTGTTACCTCGTTTTTTATTGTTACTATATTTTACTTAGGTGAGCTCCAAGGGAAATCAACAAACACACTTGAAACAAAAACACCTTTTTGTTGTAAATACAAGAAAATAAAATCATGGTAAAAATAAACATGCTTCCTTATACATGAAAGTAACCTAACCTAAGAAACAAATATGAACTAATATATTAATAACTACTATGGGGCGTGCACGATTAATCAAGAAAAAATTATGTACTATTTACAAAAATCAAATGAAACACTACCTTAACTGTCCATGCTTTACCAGTAATGTTTTTAATAAACCTGGCCAGGAATAAATAAAGCGGTTAGTCTACTTCATGCAGCTGCCCACGTCGGTTTCTCATTAATGTTGGTGCTGTATAATATAATTATACTTTTTCTGTAAAGACTGGTGCACTGAGGTAACCTAATCATTAGCACGTGGTACTCATACTGCTATTTTACAGGGACGACCTCAGCGCTACCTGTCGAAAAGTTATCGTTGCAACAGCTAGGTTTGAGACACCTGTTATTATCTAAGATCGGTAGGCGCCCCCCGCAACAGCTATATCGTGGCGTCCCTTATGAATCTATCCTCTTCGTTATCTTGGGATGGGACAGGTCGAGCCCTTGCCTTCCGGTGCCGGAGAGATTCCTCAGCCGTGTCACGAATAATGTCTGTGTTTCTGGTCACTCGGTAGTCTAAGTCATCGGGTTGGACCTTTCCCGCCGCATCCCATTCCTCGTCGACTAGATTTCCCACGAGCGTTGACCGGAAAGCATTCCAATTTTCTCCCTAACCACCTAACTAGTTTAGTTAACAACTCAACTTCATGTAGGCTATTCTCCCCAGATCAAAACAACAATTTCTATGCAATATTAAAACATTAGGTAAACATATTATCTCCTACATTAATATATACCCTACATTATGTCTAATTACCTAATTAGTCAATTTTCACATTAAAAACAAAAACTAAAATTCATTTGCCACAGTCACTATTTATTAAAACTTCATCACAACAATGCTTGTAACCTTCCTCTACTCAGTTCAAGCTTTAAAATTATTTATTATAACAATGTTTTTGTTAATTTTCCTTATTATTTCATTAGTAAAATTCCCATCGAGGCTAATTATAATTATCCACATTTAATTTATCCTATATGTTTCATTAATTAATTTTACTTAATATCTCTGCATAGTGTTTGTTCAAATTTCTTGTATCTGTTATGAAATTAACAAAAAAACAGCATTGTTGTGAAAAAAGTTTTAACAAATAGTGACTGTGATAAATGAATTTTAGTTTTTGTTTTTAATGTGAAAATTGACTAATTAGGTAATTAGACATAATGTTGGATATACATTGATGTAGGAGATAATATGTTTACCTTATGTTTTAATGTTGCATAGAAATTGTTGTTTTGACCTGGGGAGAATAGCCTGCATGAAGTTGAGTTTTTAAATCATTTAGTTGTAAATGAAAACAAGACAATACATAAAATACAAAATTGTATTACGGTAAGATAAATTATAAATTATATTGTTAAGTATTTTTAATTGTTGAGGACCTTACATGTAATAAAAGCTGTTTTGTGGTAGATTGTCCCTGAGGATGGCCGGATTGGCCGAAACGTCGGACTTGTAAGAAAAATAAAATGTGTTAAGACTAAAATGGATAAAGATTAAATTATTTATTTAAAAAACGTTAACCAGTCTCAAGAAAGTGTTTAAGATTATAAATATAATAATAATAATAATGACACTTTATTTATTCTGGGACGAGTCCCTTTAGAATAATGTAGAGAAATCGAAAGATGAGGACTGAGGAGCCTTTAGAGTTACTTAAAGAAATATAAATAGTTATTATAAAAATGATTATAAGTTACTTTCTCACTTTAATCAGTAGAACAAAAAAAAATGAATAAATAAAAAAAAAGAAAACGATGTAAAAATAATAAGGAATGATATAATAGTTAATATAGATATTTACAATTATATTGATTTACAATTTTATGGAGTCTGAATGAATAAGAAATGATTGAACAGACGGGATTTAAAGGTAGGGAGGGTATTAGAGCGACGGATGTTGGAAGGAATGGAGTTCCATATATCGGATGAGGATCGGATAATGAACGATCTATCGAAAGCAGCGGTTCGGTGGGCCCTTGTGTATAAATCTGAAGACCAGGAACGGGTATTGCGGGAACGAATAGAGGATTTGAATTGAAGGAGCTCGGAGATGTATGAAGGACGGCGAAATTGGATGACTTGGAAGATTGGATCCTACTTTCGTAAGGATGCCAGCAAATACTTACGAAAGTAGGAAGGACAATTCAATTCTGCATAAAAACGGGAAACAGAGGCGTCCCTTCGAATCCCGATGATGAATCGTACACAGAAATTTATAACGTTTTAATTTCGCCTCGAGATCCCCAGAGACGCCCCCATATTTTATTTTTTTTAAAAATCATTAATATATATACATCTCAATCAACCCGATCAGCTTATACGGCCTGTCAGCTGTCATCGTCCTCAGGCCGTAACTTATAGATATTATCAAAATCGTCTGGTATATATAGGAACTGAGTTTGTTGTCAAACTTGAAGTAGCTATCCTAGTAATA
>NW_027113741.1:105741-115761 GCF_000696795.3 Halyomorpha halys | reverse complement strand
TTTATTGGGTTCAGCACATCTTTATATATACACATGATCAGCTGATCTCCTCAGTCAGCTGACATCGAAGTACCAGGTGACTGTAACTTATATATATATATATATATAAGTTAGCTGTATATATCTTGTAAATAATAATAGGAACTCTGTATTACTAGGATAGCTACTTCAAGTTTGACAACAAACTCAGTTCCTATATATACCAGATGATTCTGATAATAAAGTAAGTTGTTCAAGTATTCTTGTGTCGTTACTCTGCCCGAATCCCCTTTATTTTACGTTAACTATTTTTTATGAAATAGAGCAACCATAAAACAATCTACAAGCTAACTCCTAGTGGGTTTCCTATGGCAAGGATGCAAAATACGAGTTATCTCTCTGTCGTTAGTCAGTGTGTTAAACGTATTATTATTGCATGTGAAAATTTACTGAACTATTGATTTTATTTACTTTAATAATATATTTTAATATACTTTTATAATATTATTATTTTCAAACGCTTAAAAATTTTATTCAATTATTTTAAAGAAACAAGGACCGTCTAATACTCTGGGTTATATCTTACGTGACGTAAGACCACATATTCCCCGTGGATATGTCTACACCCTTCATGATATTGGACTTGTGATTAATAAACTAATGGGAGGAGCTTACAGGTAAATTTGTTTTCAGTTTTTTATTTTATAGATTCTTGCTTAGAATATTCATGAATCATAGACCATTGTAAGAATTTAGCAGATACTTCACCTATAAAATACCGCTACCTATAATTATAATTATTTGTGAAATTCAATAGTCAGATGTATTTTTTTTTTCAGATCTCAATACACTAGAAGAAAATTTCGCTTAATATACGCTAAAGTTATGAAAAAATCACCACATGTTCATCGGAACAGCTCATCTTTCATTAAATATTATGGAAATGCAAATTTAACCCTCAGTCTGTTGGCAGAGACTTTACCTGCGTCTAAAGAAATGCCATTGTTTGATTACCCTTTCAATGAACTGATGGTATTTATGTTCAAGTATTTTTAAACCATTATAATTATTTATGAATTACTATAATTTTATAAAGTATGTTTAATTATTAATAATGTAGCTAAATAGTGTCTTTACTATTTATATAAAACATATATTCTCCTTATAGACATGGGCTGTTCTGACAAAACGTCAGCAAATGGCTTTGCTTATGTGGCAGCATGGTGAAGAAGCTCTTGCAAAGGCATTAGTTGCATGTAAACTATACAAAGCAATGGCTCATGAAGCAGCAGAAGATGACTTGGAAACAGAAATCTATGAAGAGCTTAGAAACTATGGGAAAGATTTTGAAGCCATAGGTTCGTTTTAAGCTTTATTTTTGTATATCTTCCACTTGTTTTTTGTATTGTTTTCCTTTGTGCATACTCAAATCTCCTATTTTATATCTAAAAAATTAATTGCATATTTTCTTATTTGTTAGTATAATCAATTTATATTTGATACAGCTAGTAGAATAATCTTATTTTTAAACATCTCCGATAGGCTTAATCTCAAGGCTTAATAATATAAATTATATTTCTAATGTTCTAAATTTTTATACCTTGATTTAAACCCCATTGTTTATATCGAGACCTGTCCCTTTCTTACTTCAGGTATCCCAAGTGTATGTTGAAAATAATGTTTAGATTAGTGTGGAAAAGGGGTGTCGAAATTGTGAGACTTTTCTGGTTATTAATAAACGTGCATATATTTAAATAAGTCAAGTTAATTCCCTGAAGGGGAAACTATGGTTAGTGTGTTAATTGAAATATTATATTATTTCGATTATAGACTTTGTTAGTATTGGGTAGTCACGTGTATTGCGATATTGGCTTATCTGTGAGTTAATCTATTTAACAGCTATTATTATAAATAGACTATCATTATAAACTATATAGTATAAACTATAGACATCTGGCACATTTCGACAGACACTGACCATAGAGGAAATGACCTTTTCTTAGTATTCTATACCAATGTAAAAGAAAAAAAGCAAGGGTTGACACAGGCAGCAGGTACAAGCTGCCATCTCACAATGGACTTGCATCAGTCTAACTATTTTATGGTTAACACATGTAAGTCAGTTCTCACGAGTCCTTGGGTCATTCCAATTTCTTGGAAGGCGGCCACCCTATTCAATTCACGCCTTCCCCCCCCCCCCTTCCAGATATTTCCTAAATTATCTGATTGGTCCAAACCCCTTCTCCTATTTCAGTATTCCTTCTACCCCTCCCCCTTCCCAAGTGTTTATATATATTTTCTAGACTAGATAGCTAAGTAAGATATAAGTTAGAAGATAGAGACTGAGTAACAGTAACATGTAGTTCTTGTAAATATATTAGAATAAAGTCATTTTAGTCTTCACTGATTTTTTATGATATGTAACTTGTGAGTGACGTCTTCGCCGCCGCGGTCACGTCTTCTTCGCTCTCCTCGTCCAAGCTCAGCTGTGGGCGAAAATGCTGAAACCATGTATCTTCGTCTGGTGTCTGAAAGATTAGGTCTTTCTCGATCGGTGGCTGGCCAGCATGTTCTCAGCTGTAGCGTGGTAGTAGGGGCAGTCCATGTTTTATCTTCCATGCCACGATAGATAATTTAGACGGCATCGCCGTGGGGGCGTCTTCGGGGTCTTCCACGGGGTGTCCACGACAAGGGGGGGAGGCATCAACAAATGAGACTCTCGACCCCGACTTTATACAATCTCGAAAAAGAATCTGTGTATGTAATGTAGTGGATGTAAATCCGACATACCGCCCACCTAAATTTGGCTCAGTCGGATTTACTAATTGAAAAATGCAAAGAGCTAGAGAATCAAAGAGACGAGGAAGGTGCAGTTTGCCATAAAATAATAATGAAATAACCCGGTTCACAGATAAGGAAGCCCGTAGGCAACGATAACTATAATAATAGAAATACTGACTTTAAAAACGAAAATGAATCATGCATAACATGCACAATATACAACATGAATTGCGAAAATGAAAGAACGCGTAACGTATTACATATTACATATAAATACACTTATTATATAACATAAATTAACACAATATGTAACACTATATACATTCGTGATTTTGAGAAATCGTTCTTGGACGGCGGGGGGTAACCTTTTAACGGTTGGTAGTCCTTGGCGAGAGGAGATTATGAAAAGCGAAAAATCTTTTTGTCCCTCAAAAAGGGTCAATATTTGACGTTGAGATGCTGAGAGCGTGTTATATGCAGGTGTACTGGGGCCCGTGAAAACAAGACGAGAACTAGCCGTTAAGCTTTTGTGAGGATGCGTCGGAACGATTAGTTTATCCGCTTGCGACGGTGTGGGTGCCTACGTTTAACTGGACCGAGTTGTCAGGTTTTCGAATGAAATTGCTCTGACTCGAAACGGTTGCATCTTTCCGTATGAGATGGCCGGTGGACGAAGCACTATCCGAGTCCCCATTACGTTCATGCCTACTACCGTTGGCAGAGGATATAGGTGGCCTCCCCGAAGGCCTTGGTGGGCGAACCAGTAACTAGGCGGGGGTATAGGTCAACGCCAACGAGCAAGTCGATGGGGCCGGGAACACCGAAGGAAGGCTAGGCCAAAACGTGGTGCGATAAATCTCTGATTACCCGCGAAGGAATCGGACGCCTGGGTAAGTCGGAGGTTATCCGTTCGACTACGAGTGCGCGGACCTTAAGAGTTTGTAGTATCATCGATAATGGACCGAAGGTTGAACGTCAAAAAACTCTTGATGTTAGCGAATTAAACTCCTCCCAAACCGGTGATTCTTCCATCAAAGGGCTAAAAATTGGCCGCCAATACACGTTGCGAGTTCGGCAGTGACGAATATGTTCTGTCTACCGGAATCGAGCAATAGATGTGCTGACGCGGAATGTTTCGAGCTGCTTAATATGGCGCATGCTGTGCCCATGAGTGCCTCCGCACAAGGGCTGATAGTTGCGCATGTGTGTTCCACGAAATCGCCCGACTTCGGCGAATTTCCATTAGCAGTTAGCTGAATCTTGCTCGTGCAGTGCGCTGTGATGCTTAGCGCGGCAAGATAGACACGAAAATTTCGAAGAGGTGCCGCCCATCACAACTAGGACAATGTTCTTTGCCAAGAGAGGTTGACTTCGGGCGCAGAGAAGTGCCGGACGACTCCCGACGTTCGAATCTGCCCGGTTTTCCAGAAGACGCGCACATAGGCGGCGACCCGGCCTGATCCAGAAAAACGCTGGCGCGCAAGGAAACGCTGGACTTCTTCCTATCAGCGGGCCTATCGCGTTGAGTGTGTGACTGTATCCCAAGTTCGCGTGACAGCTTGTAAGCCATCATTCTCTGTCGTACGAACGCTATCAGTTCATCGGCGGTGGGGAAATCACTGCTTGCATGGGCAAGCTCGAAGAACCGTCTGGTGACGGGGTCCAAAGTTCGGAGAGCCAGTGTGAACAGAATGACATCTGAGTCATCCTCCAGGGCCAAACCACGAAACGAATTGACGCCCTCCCCCACCTCAGCCAAATATGATGGGTATTTCGCGCGTTTACCGCCAGACGTAGGGCATTTGCGATTCAAGACCCTTTGTAGGCATCTTGATGCGAGAACGCTCGGATTATTATACTCACGCACCAGCGCGTCCCAAGCCAGCTGATAGGAGCTGGCATCGAAAGCGGACCCGGCTAGCAGCGACGCGGGTTCAACACTAAGAGCACTTTTTAAAAAGTGCATCTTGCTCACGCACTTAGTGTTGTCGTGACAAATGAAACGAACCTGTCCCGAAATCACGTCCGACAGGTCGCCGTCGAAATTCGGAATGTGAATGTTGGGCAGTTGGGACGGGTATGTCGGAGCGGCAAAGCCCGTTTTGGCTTTGGAATCGCAGCTTTTGAGCAGTGGAATCGCGCTGAGCCTTGATCTTACGGTACCACACCTCGGCTTGTCGCATATCGTTCCGGATCATGTCGTAACCGGTTTCCCAATCGGGTAGCATCGCAGAAGCTCCCTGGGACGCGTATACGGAATCCAGCTCATCCCAAAGATCCTTATATTCGCCCAAAGGGTCTTGCACTCGTCATAATCGACTTCGAAATTCGTCCATGAGGGTGACGAGTGCAAGTGAGCTTAGCTTAAGAAGACCCCGTTTAAGGCGCCATAGTTTGCGCTCCAATGAAGGAACCCGATCGATGTCGTCATCCGATTGATCATTCATACCCATTGTTATTGATTAAAACAATTGAAATAATATATAGTAACAATTCTAGCGATTTGCGATCAAAGTGTAAAGAACGATATTTTATTTTATTTTTATTACATTAAGTAAATAATCGTAACAAGTGAACGAATTAGAGGAACGAATTAGTCATGAAATATGTAATTAATAAAAATAAATAAACAAATGATTATTAATATAAATTTAAGCGCATATAAATATATGAATTGAGGAAACAAATAAATTATATATCTCTTTATCGTATAAATCCCAGAAAATGTTTGAGGCATGGAAAATTCGATTAATAATTATTAATAAGATGCGTGTAATTAATGAATAACAAACAATAAAGCGTTAACTAATTCGAAAAATGAATAAATAAACACAATAAAATTCTAACTCTTCGAAATAACAACAATATATTTATAAACAACTCTCACACAGCAATAAATACACACTCAATCAAACACACATGCATATAACACAAGTAATAAATTATATACACAAATTATTTTTAAAATCGATAAATAAAAAAGCACTTATACAACTAATATGTATATTTTTTATTACCCCACATAATATATCAATATTTTAACCGAAATCCGTACACAATATTAGTTTGCGATGATAATGTGTGGGAATTTAAATTGGAAATTAAACACTGGAACGAAATAATTTCGTAAGCGGTGATAAATAAATACGGTATGATTCACTGGGTATATTAACTGATACTTTAAATGTAATTAGTTGATCCCAGTATATACGGAAATAGGATTAAAACGATAACAACTGCCCCCCTACCTACTCTTTGACTAATAAAATTACACATAATAATATTACCATCGGGTAGTAATTAATAAATTACTGGTAATAAGTAAAATGAGCCGTTAGAGAAGTGGGTGAAATGTCTCACAATTTATATATATTTTTTAATTAGATTGGCTCATTAACTGTTCTATAAGTCTCATAATCATAAGTTCGTAAGTTTGTTCCTCACACGGATTGCAGGTTAGTGTGCTAGCTGAAATATTATATTATTTCGATTATAGACTTTGTTAGTATTGGGTGGTATCGTATATTGCGATTGTTTGCATCGGGAACTGCTCGTTTTGTACTTCAGGTATCCCGAGTGTACTTTAAAATTGTATAATTAAAGTAGTGTGCAACAACGGGGTGGTTGAAAATGTGAGACCTTTTATTCAAAACAACATGCATATTGTTTACATCGGGACCTGCTCGTGCTATACTGCAGGTGTCCCGAGTGCAATTTTACGATTATAATTAATGTGTGAAAAAAGGGGGCTAGAAATTGTGAGACTTTCCACTAATTAGCATGAATATATATTTTTCTTAATTTATAAGATTAATTCCCTGGAGGGGCTCTTTGTATTCTGCATTGAGTGCATCGGTATGTCCTGCTCTTTATAACTTTCAGTGCTCTTGGTACTCAGAATCGGCTCCTTAATAAATAGAGCATCAAAGTCGGACCAGCATGAAAGTTTCTGACATGTATGTCGTCGATGACGAAGCGTGTAAGATGATGATCATAAGGAAGCAACAGGGGGTGTTTCTGGTCCTGAGATACCTCGGAGTTGCGAATCCGCAACCGATACCGCCCATCCTGACAAGGCCAACCTCATCAACAAATGGATTCAGTTGTCGGTATTCCCTGTGCACAGAAGACGAGTTTAGGTTAGGAGGCAAAGATGTGCGTTGTGCAAGACGGACGCAGGCCAATAGCGCTTGAGAATATTCCTTTGCAGGAATGGGGCCGGTTAAAAGGACTTGATCGAGAACGGGCATGTTCGGCGAGGGAAAGGATGAGCGCCGTGACTCGCAATAAACGTTGTAACGACGAGAACCGAGCCATCCCTCGGACATCCCTGACTCATTGGCCTCCTAATCCTGCTGGCTCAGCCTAAACAGGAGAAAAGTTTCCTCCCTTAACCAAAGGGGCCCGTGAAACAAGAAATCAGAACCCAGAAGCGGGAAGACATCCTCGTGAGGCAATGTTGGCGGGATTGGCCTCGGACCTCACGAATCGCCATTGATTAACTCGTGACGCCTTGAGGTTAGCCGAAACTCTATTTGCCTCGAATACCCTGAGCCGATAAAAGGGCGTCTGTAACCATGCGAGGACGACTGCCGAGTCAGTGTAATACAGAGGAGGGAGGGAGGCCTCGAAGGTGATTGAGAACATGACCCTCTGTAGTAGAAGAGAGCCCCAAAGCTCTAATTGAGGTATAGATTTGAATTTGGACGGAGCTACCTTGGTTTTCGACTTCAGCAGAAAGGAGTGAATGATCCCTTCCGGCGTTAACACCCGAATGTAGACCCCAGGGGCGTAACCCTTGGATGAGGCGCCTGAGAACCCTATCAGCTGTGAGCGCGAGTGGGGGGGTGAAAACATTTCTGGGTATTCTCACATGGCTCAGAGAGGACCATCGATCAGTCAAGGAAATCCACTTTTCCTGTAAACCCTAGATAGAGGCTCGTCCCAATCCAAGCCCTGACACCACATCTCCTGGAGCAGAGTTTTGGCATGGAAAATTATGGGTGACAAAAACCCAAGGGGATCAAATATGCGTGCTATATGTGACAAAATGACGAGTTTTGTCGCAGAGCGCACCGGTTCCTCGGCCGAAAAGGAGAAATAGTCGTCGGTGGGATACCAGACGAGGCCCAGGATCTTGACGAAAAGGCTATTATCCTGTGGAATCGAATAAGAAGGTTGCGGATCGTCCGGGTGTGACAGAAGCTCGGTTGCATTAGATGACCACTTGCTTATCTTGTGTGAATGTTTTCTCGCTGAGCGCATATTTAGGGCGTTTGCGATCAGCAGGGTCCGGTTCCTCCAGCTCCCGAAAGGCCTTAAGCTGCTCCGAGATGGCTGCATCATCCTGTAGAAGGAGCGTGATGCCGGTAGATAGAGCGTTGCCGGAGCAAGTCCCCATCACGACTTTGCCAAATACCAGGAGGTATAGGTGACCATCCCCGAAGGCCTTGGTAGGAGCACCAGTAACTAGATGGGGATATAGGTCAACACCGACGAGTAAATCGATGGGGCCAGGAACGCTAAAAGAAGGGTCAGCCAAAACGTGGTGCGACTAATCACTGATTACCCGCGAAGGAACCGAACGCCTGAGTAAGTCGGAGGTGATACGCTCGACAACGAGTGCGCGAATCTTGCAGTTCATAGTATCATCGACAAGGGACCGAAGCCTCAACGTGAATGAACCTTTGACGATCGCGGCTTGACCACCGCCCAAGCCGGCGATTCTTCCGTCGAGAGTCTGCAACTGTCCGCCAATTCGCGTTGCGAGTTCGGCAGTCACGAATGTGTACTCCTGGAATCGAATAGTTGCCGTGCAGGCGCGGAATGTTTCGAGCCGCTTAATGTGGCGCATACCGTGCCCATTAGTGCCTCCGAACAAGGGCTGGTAGTGGCGCGTGTGTGGCCCATGAAATCGCACTTCGACCTGACACAGCTTCTCAGGGATCGCGTCATATCCTGTCTCCCAATCGAGTGGTATCGCAGAAACCTCCGGCGACGCGTACGTGGAAAGCAGTTCGTCCCATATCACCTTATATTCCGCCCAGAGCTCTTTACATCCGTCATAATCGACCTCGAAATCAATTAGAGCATCCTCATCAGACACGGGCACTAAACAGAGCGACCCCAGCTTAAGGAGACACCACCTGACGCGTCGTAGCTTGCGCTCTAGTGACCGGATCCTATCTCCCTTGTCATCATCTATTCCCATTTTAAGAAACGATTAAACGATTTTCTGAATGAAAAAATGTCCAAAACGATTTAAGATCAACCACGATTCTTTTTTTATGAGGTTAAAACAATCGTAATAGGCGAAGTGAAAATTAGTGATAAAGCATGTAATAAATAAATAAATATTGAATATAAATATATGAATTAAAGCAATCGAATTATAATTTTTGTATCATATAAATCGGCAAGTTCAACAGAATATTCGAAGCTTGCAAAATTTAATAACTAAGTAATAAGCAGCATATAATTATTGAATAACACACGATAAAATAATAATTGATTTAATAAATATATAAAAGACATAAAATACTGCAGCTTAGAAACAAGGAAAATATATTGATAACACTCGCTCAGTAGTTAATAAATAGCGTACAATCATTCACACATAAATACAATCATGCAACACAAAGAATAAATTATTTTTTTTTTTACAAATTTTTAAATAAAATAGTTAAACACACATATACTATAAACACGATATCATCCACTGGGTGCATTAACTGACACTTTATATGTCCCCAGTTGTGCCCAGTATATACGAATATAGGATTAAGCCTAAATAACAAACTGGCCAACCACGTCTCTTTAAATCTACTAACAGATCTACTTATCTTAAATCTACTAACAGGGCAGATAGGTTAGTCTCTCTCGTGTGTGTTGATATTATCAGTCTCAAAGCGATTATTAACAGAACCTCTTGTGGTGTGTCAGATCCAAAAGATCCTAAGATGAATTATAGTAAAACATTTGTGTTTTGACGAAGAATACGAGAGAATATAGTGAGTTGACGGATGACCACGTGCTACACAGGGAACTCGGACGCGTTATAGGCTAGTTCTCGTTTGCGTTGATATCATCAGGCTTAAAGTGATCATTAATAGAATCCTTGTGGTGTATCAGTTCTGGTAGTTCCTAGAAAGAGTTATAGTGAAAATTTTTGTGTCTTGACGTTGACCACGGGAAATTACCGTAAGTTAAAAGGTGACCAGGTGCTCGGAGTTTCGTGCGTAACCGGAAGAGTTCGGGTTC
>NW_027113741.1:92372-101991 GCF_000696795.3 Halyomorpha halys | reverse complement strand
TGACCCTAGTGGTCGAAACACTTAAATAAATAAAACAAAACAAATCTACTAACATCCAGATTTTTACGCCTAATAACACCTTAATCATAACATAATTAATATAAATAATTAACAAACATAATTAAAAGTGGGCGAAATGTCTCACACAAAAATCTTTTTTTTAATAAGTCTCATTATATGTTCCACACTAAATCCTCACCCGGATTGAACCAATGTTTACATCGGGAACTCCTAGTGTTGTACTTCAGGTTTCCCGAGTGTACTTTAAAATTGTATAATTAAAGTAGTGTGCAACAACAGGGTGGTTGAAAATGTGAGACCTTTCATTCAAAACAACATACATATATTTTTTAAGACCAAATAAAATCCCTGAGGGGGCAAACTGGGTTAGTACGTTAGTTTAATAATTATTTCTATTATATAAGCTAGTAACAGAACTTCGGGTGATCTCATATATTAGGGCTATGGCTTATCTGGTCTTCGCCGCCGCGGTGACGTACTCTAGCCGCTTTCCTCGTATAGGTTTGCTATGGGCGAATATGTGATCTTCGCCCGGTGTCAGAAAAAACGTCTTTCTTCCTCAGTGGCTGGCCAGGGTGTCCTGAACTCTGACATGATGGTAGGGGCAGCCTAGGTCCTAGCTTGCACGGTACATAGGCAGGGGCGGCATTGCAGTCGCAGTGTCGTCGGGGTCTCCCGGTGTCCGCGGCAAGGGGGGGGGGGATCGGAGAATGAGATCCCCGACTTTATATACATTCAAAAAATAACCGAAAAATTCGGATTACTTAAATCCGACAGCGATATTGGCTTATCTGTGTGTAACGTCTTCACCGCCGCGGTCACGTCTTCTTCGCTCTCCTCGTCCAGGTTCAGCTGTTGGCGAAAATGGTGAAACTATGTATCTTCGCCTGCTGTCAGAAAGATTAGGTTTTTCTCGATCGGTGTCTAGCCAACGTGTCCTCAGCTGTAGCGTGGTAGTAGAGGCAGTCCAGGTTTTATCTTCCATGCCACGGTAGATAATATAGATGGCATCGCAATGGCGGCGTCTTCGGGGTCTTGCGATGTCCGCGACAAGGGGGGGGGAGGCATCACAAAATGAGACCCCCGACCCCGACTTCATACAAACTCAAAAAAGAACCGAAAATTCGGATTATTTAAATCCGACACCCATTTTTATGTTTATTCTGAAGGAAGTCCTTCTTTTATTGTAAAAAAAAAATTATTAACTTCCTCATTTTTTATTTGTTAATGCTAGTTATTGCTTATCATTTTTTTTATTTATTGCTAATATTTCAGAATAAGATCTTCAGAACTGTTCTGCCAGCAACTTACTATTTCATTAACTTATTTGGATATCAACATAAAATATTCTAAACATAAACATGATTTGCACAACAAGTCTTAAAGATTACAATAGGTTATTTACCTTAAAATTACACACTCTCCTTTATCATACATTATTATTAATGGGATAACAAAGAAATATTATTAATGAAGAAACATTATTATTAATGGCCTAACGCGCTAAATGGTCGTCCGGCTTCTTCATCGAGCGTAACACTTATGCGACCATTTTTGAATGTTTTAATCCATTCGTAGACACTCCGTTGTGGCAAAACACTGTTCCCATTACTGCACTGTACCGAAAGTTTGTTCCCATACTGTGCCGAAAGTCTTCGATTAATTTCATCCCCTGATACACCTTCCGAACACAAAAAACGGATCACTGAACGTTGCTCTTCTTTGATGCAAATTGAAAGCGGAGCAGCCATGATTAACAGCACGACAGGAATAACAAAACTAACCTAGCAACTTGAAACTTGCATAGACATTACAACAAATGAACAAAGCATGCGTCATCAACCCAATACGACAGTGCTACCAACATAAACAAAAAATATAACTAAATTGTGGATAAATATTGATTTACCCTTGTAGGTCTTGTCCAACCATAACTCCCCCCTACCAGTCTATGAACATGCCTCATAAACTCAGATGTATTTTTAGTTTTTCCAGTCGTTTTGCTATTATATTGTTCATGTATATTTCACTTAAATTAATGGATAAATTGTCTCCCACCAGTAAGTCAAACAACTCTTTAAAGGCCTCATTTTTATACAAAAAAACTGTATTTTTTACATAGTATAATCTCATCAATGAACATTTTTTTATGTTTAATTTTTCCTAATTTCCTACTAAAATATTTTTAACCTAACTTAATGATTGCAAATTACAATTTAACGTCAAAACTAAATATTTCATTAAATATAATTTTTTTCAATATCTTGAGACTGGTATTTATTTATTAAATAAATCAATTGGTATCCTTTTTTAGTCCCAACACTCTTTATTATATTAGTACTCCAACGTTTCGGCCAAATCAGCTATCCTGAAGGTCAATCTAAACATTTAACAGTTTATTATACATTCATTTGTAACAATTATTACTAATAATACAACATACCTTCAAATATAAATTCTCACCTCACATCAAAAATTTAAAAATGTTTTGCAGGCTATTCTGCCCAGATAATCAATTATAAATTGAAAACACCCTATGAAAAAGTCAATTAATAGAGAATCATATTAATTATTAATAAGCTTATGTTTAGTTACCTATTCTTTTCAAAATTCAATAATTTATAAAACTTTTAATTTTCGATTAATCAACATTATCACTATCATATAAACAAAATAATTTATAACCTTCCATACACTCAGGTCAGGCTTGTTATTAATTTAATTCAAATTGCATTTTGGTCTCAATTTGCATTTATTCCAATTATTAAAATTCATATCAAAATTAATTGTAAATAATAACAAAACTTTTTCTCATATTTTTAATAAATTTATTGTACTTAAAATCTCTGCATAATGTTGGTTTAAATTCCTTGTATCTGTTTTAAAATTAACTGTATAATTGATGTTCTCTGATATATAAATTGACTCAAGTATTGTTCTTTAGAACCATATTGTTTTCTTTATGTAAAATTATGGTGTTATCAAAATCAAAATTGTGTTAGTTTTTAGCTGCATGTTATACTAATTAGTACTATTTAATTATAGTACTAATTATACTAATTATATTAACTGTTTTATTAGGATCCTTTTCCTTATTTCTTGTATCATTTCTGTGTTGATAAATTCTATCCCCCAACATTTGCTTTGTTTCACCAATATAGATAGCAGGACAATTTAATCACGGAATTGTATATATCAATCCTGATTGACTTTTAATTTGAAATTTGTCCTTCAAATTGCTATAATAATTTTTAATTTTATTGTTAGGTCTATAACATAATGAGTATTCATCAACATCATAATCTTTAAATGACCTCTGGATATCTTCTGATAAACCTTTTATATAGTTAAATTCATAATATTTCTTATTAATTGCTTTATTATTTACTATTTTATTTTCCATCCTATCTTTGGAATTTTAAAGGTTA
Organism: Halyomorpha halys; assembly: GCF_000696795.3. Classification (NCBI taxonomy): domain Eukaryota; kingdom Metazoa; phylum Arthropoda; class Insecta; order Hemiptera; family Pentatomidae; genus Halyomorpha; species Halyomorpha halys. The sequence goes on along the minus strand of NW_027113741.1, from coordinate 98,542 downwards.
ATATCCCAGATTTTATAAATTAATTTTTTGGGGTAAAAATTTTCCAGAAATATTTTAAATATCATACTTTTTACTCTATTCAGCCTACTAGCATCTGTTATAGCCTTGTTTACATAATTATTAATTACATTGTATTTATTTGAAAAGGATGGCAAGAATAGTAATTTAATATCAAATTAGTACTACTTCTTACTTTCTTTGTCCATTCAGTTATTATCCTTTCCTTGTCTTATAATCATCATATCCAAAAATCTTAGTTTTTCTTCCTTTTCCAATTCCATGGTGAATTTTAATCTCTCATGGTGACTATTTAATGCTTCAAACAATTTATTTATATCATCTTTTTTCATAATACAAAAAATATCATCTATATGTTTAAACATTATTTTGACTATTATTCCTGATTTTGAAATTACATTATTGATTAAATCATTCATAATTAATCCTGCTATTGATACAAATACATTTTCCCATTGGAACCCCAAATAGCTGCCTATATAGTTCCCCCATTATACTGAAAAATTCCGTTTTCACACCATAATTTAATGCCCTCTAAAAACAATTTTTTATTTTTTATATTTGTATCTAATTTTATTTAATATTTTATAATTATTTAATCATTTATAATTTTATAAACCAATTTAAGAGGTATATTTGTAAATAAATAGGCAACATCATAACTTATCATGATTTCATCCTCTTCAATTTTAATTTTATTAAGTTTCTCTTTTGCCACTATTACATTAATTATATCAATATTTTTATCTTTATAAACGTTTCTGAAACTATCTTTAAAAAATTTAGATAAGTTATATAAGGATCCATTTATACCATTTGTAATTGGTCGAAATGGTTTTTCCTCTTTATGGAGTTTTACTAATCCATACATCCTTGGATGGTTACATTTACTATTTATTAAGTTTTTAAATTCTTTTTCAATGATCATTTTATTTTTATTTTCAACATAATTTTTCACTTGCTTATTAATATCTGGCAATGGGTCTGTCCTAAGTTGTCCCAAATTGTCCAGCTATCTATATTGGTGATTCAAAGCAAATATTGGGAGATAGAATATATCAACACAGAAATGATACAAGATTGTACTAAGATCATTGTAAGACAATGATACATGGTTCAAAAGAAAAATACTTGAGTCAATTTATATATCAGAGAACATCAATTATACAGTTAATTTTAAAACAGATACAAGGAATTTAAACCAACATTATGCAGAGATTTTAAGTACAATAAATTTATTAAAAATATGAGAAAAAGTTTTGTTATTATTTACAATTAATTTTGATATGAATTTTAATAATTGGAATAAATGCAAATTGAGACCAAAATGCAATTTGAATTAAATTAATAACAAGCCTGACCTGAGTGTATGGAAGGTTATAAATTATTTTGTTTATATGATAGTGATAATGTTGATTAATCGAAAATTAAAAGTTTTATAAATTATTGAATTTTGAAAAGAATAGATAACTAAACATAAGCTTATTAATAATTAATATGATTCTCTATTAATTGACTTTTTCATAAGGTGTTTTCAATTTATAATTGACGACCTGGGCAGAATAGCCTGCAAAACATTTTTAAATTTTTGATGTGAGGTGAGAATTTATATTTGAAGGTATGTTGTATTATTAGTAATAATTGTTACAAATGAATGTATAATAAGCTGTTAAATGTTTAGATTGACCTTCAGGATAGCTGATTTGGCCGAAACGTTGGAGTACTAATATAATAAAGAGTGTTGGGACTAAAAAAGGATACCAATTGATTTATTTAATAAATAAATATTTCAATTTTTTTTTTAAATATTAATTAAACTGAAGAAGCTTTTATTCTGTTTCAGGATTAGAACTTTTAGACTACTGTTATCGCCAAGATGATGACCAAACACAACAATTATTGACATGTGAACTTCAAAATTGGAGTGGGCAAACATGTTTAAGTTTAGCAGTTGCAGCTAACCATAGACAGCTTCTTGCACATCCTTGCAGTCAAATCATTTTAGCTGATTTGTGGATGGGAGGTTTGAGAACAAGAAAAAATACTAATATCAAAGTATGTTTCTTGTAAATTGCTCAGAAGTAATCCTTTAGTGTTTCTATTTTTCAATATCTATAATTAACTGCAAAGAAAAAATGCTGCAGTATTTTTGATTTTAAAGGAAGATTATAAGTAACATGTTTGTATTTTTTTTTTTGGTAATTTGGTTAGTACAGAGTAGGCTGGGACTATAGAAATAAAAATAATACTTTCTAGAACAAATGAGGAGGAAATAATGGCTCATTTGTTTTGAAACTGTTTTACTGGACTCTCTTATTCTGAACTATAAGTAGGTTTTTGAACCTTTTAACATCTTTAATTTTTAGCCACATGTTTCTTATCATTAACAAAGGTCCTTTAACCAGATCAAGGATAATGGTTCGTTTGAATTAAGATATAGACCATAGAAAAGACTGGAGAGTCCCATACCTTGCTGCACCATAGATAAGTACTTAGGACTGCTAAGTCCACTATTCATGATACACTCCACCAATTCTAGGAGGCAAGCAGCATCTAGCTAAAGGCTGAACAAGAGCCATAAATCAGAATCTAACAATCAATTGCAATACTATTAGAATTAAGGAATCACCTTTAAATTACAACTGAGGTTTAATATGTGCTCCAAATGGTACAAATACCCACCACAGCTGAATACGGTAGAAAGGAGGAAATATAGATTTCAGTGAGGTGCCCCTGGTTTTATTTACAGGCCTACCTGTACTACTCAGATGGTGTAGATAGTGTGTTATAGATTGAAGAGAGACTCATCTGAAAATAAAACCATTCCTCATTATTGGTTGGAAATAATTGTCTATCTATGGCACTCTCCTAGGAATTAAGGTCCCACCACTGGGCACCTCGCTAAAATTAATTTTCCCTTCATCTCCACCAAATGCTGACATGGATATTTTGCACTATTTGGAACATTATAATAAATTGATCATCAAATTGTGTTGTGGCCTTCAGTCGGCTTTTATTTCGAAATCTTTTGGAAAGTAATAAAAACGGTATAATTTTAATTCTTGATTGTCCAATTACAACAAATATTGACAATTAATTAAAGTAAGTTATGTTAAGTAATAATATCACAATTTTAATATTTCATTGAAATAGACTGGTTTTCCCCCCCAAAAAATTGAGGATAGACATGTAATGATGTTATTACTCTAGTTTTTATTCACTGTCTTAAAAAAATACTGGGTTATCGATTCCTCTAATTTTTCTATGTATGTTCATCCATAACTTCGTCGCTCTTGAACTGATTTCTATGATTCTTTTTCAATCAATGGGTACATCTCCAGGACAGTCCTTATACACATACATTCAAGAGGCAAATAACCTAAAAAAAAATTAATACAAACTTTTATTAAACAACAAAAACTTACCCCAAAACGGTACTTGAGAACTACTTAAAAGGACGAAATAATTATACAAATAAAATTATATTATTAAGTAGCAAGTCCAAATCAACCTGAAGAGTGTAATAATTTATTATTTTTTAATCTTGTTACTATGGTTTAAACCACAATCGTAAGTTGTTTTAAGTGCTTTCCAGTAGTTTTCTAAATTAGATAAGTCTTGAAATCTTAACAATTGGACAAAAAAATATTCTTAGGAGAATTTTTTTAAATGCTTTTGAATAAACTTGCTGTTATAAAGATGAACTGATTAAACAAATAATAAATATTAGGGATATTTTTTTTTTTGTAAACCAATAAAGTGGTTTTTTTCAAATATTTATATGACAGATATTTATTTTAACAATGATGGCAAATTTTTTCAACTTTATCTTTCAATGCATCAATACTCACCAAACTTAAAAGAAAAACTTACAACTGAAGATCTGTGGTGTGGCATAGGACCAAAATGATAAAAAATTTAACTTTTCAGGTTTGTTTGAAATTATTACTTAATAATAAACTTTTGTATGTATTTTTTTTTTTTTTATAGGAAGATAGTCTGGGTGGCGGTATCAAAATAGTAAAAGAAAACTATTTATTGTTTACCAATGTTTTGTCCCACTTTGCAGGGCTTTGTCAGGGCTAAATGAAAAAAACAACATACAAACATCGAATTGACAAAATATTAAAATAAAATACATTTTAAAACAATAGTTTTGTTGTTTATTGAGATGTAACAAGGCTCTGGGTGCTAATGGACTCTCCGCAGAACTTATCAAGTGTGGTGAAAACGAACTGGTGAGGGATATGCAGGATCTCCTCATCACCGTTTGGACAGATGAAGTTCTACCGGACCCATGGATCAAGTCACTCATCTGTCTTATATTTAAGAAGGGTGATTGATTAAAGTGCTCCAACATCAGTGGGATCTCCCTCCTGTCTGCCAGATACAAAGTCCTGTCAAACATCCTCTTCGAGCGTTAGCTACCCTATGCGGAGAGGGTGCTCAGCCATTACCAGTGCGGATTCAGAAAAGGCAGGTCCATGACTGATCAGATATTCTGCCTCAGGAAGATTTTTAAGCGAGGAAGGGAATTCAAGATTAAAACTCACCACCTCTTCATCAATTTTAGAGCAGCTTATGATAGTGTGAATAGGGAAGAATTGTATGAGGCTCTGAAGCATTTTAAGATCCCTAGCAAGCTCATAAGCCTCGTGAGGCTTACAATAAACAATGTAAGCAGCATGGTTCAGATCGGTAGAGAGTGATCGGAGGAATTCCCCTCAATAAAGGGATTACGCCAGGGAGATGCCTTAGCCTGCCTTCTCTTTGATCTTGCATTCGAGAAGGCAGTGAAAGATGCTGGGATACAGACCAATGGCAACATCTTTAATTGATCTGTACAGCTCCTTGCGTACTCGGATGATATAGATATCATAGGACGTTCCTTCCAGGCTGTATCGGATGCGTTCCTTGCTCTGGTGGGTCCTACGAGAAGACTTGGCTTGGAAGTCAATGCGGAAAAAACAAAATATATGGTTACGGGAGAGGCCTGGACCTTCGAGGAGGAGGAGGCCTGACCTTCAGGGAATATCAATTCGAGAAGATTAATGTTTTTTTATATCTTGGTTCATTGATAACCCAAGACAACGCACCTGAACAAGAGATTCGGCGTTGGATCATAGCAGCAAATCAATGCTATTTTTCTATAGCAAGGCAGTTCCGGAGTAGAACTGTTACCAGAAAATCAAAGCTTTGTCTTTATAAGTTGATAGTGCGCCCAGTCTTGCTGTATGGTTATGAGACTTGAACTACATCCCGGGCTTGTGAACAGGAGCTACTGGTCTTTGAAAGAAGAATCCTCTGGCGTAAATATTGTAATATCCTTTTTGTGTAATTAGTATATTTTTATCTATAAAGGGTTTTTAATATGTTTTTTATTTTATTTATTGTTTCAATATTAAAAGAAAGCTAACCAATTTTGTTCAGTCAAATATGGAGTGGAAAAAAGAAAAAAAAGAAGCTAAGAATAAGTATTAAAGAAAATTATTCATAAAGGAAATCATAAGAAAAAACTCAAAACCGTAGTGCTACAATCGATGTTGAGAACTAACACCTCGAGAAGGGGAAGGAAGAAACTTTGGTTTTTGGAATGCATTTGTTGCTTAGGTACGGGCGGGGTATGATGTTTCCTGGATGAGGAGGTCCTCATCATCTTTTGTCTAGCTCAAGGGTGGACTTCTTGAAAAAGAGGACATCAAAGAGTCACCCAAGAAGAATTAGGGACCCCTTGTTTGGATCGCCAAACAATCGAATCGCTTTGTTTTGTTAGTGTTTGTTTACTGAAAGATTGCCAACAGTCAGTGCTAGTTTGTTGAGAAAATCATCAAAAGAAGATTCTATGAAATTGGTTAGTTTTGTTCTACCTAAAATTAAATACATTTGTAAAAGAAATATTAATTTAATTAATGAGAAGAAGATGGTTGGGGGTGCGGTCAATGAAACACAAATAATTATGATTAACTTTTTTTAATGTGCCGACGTTTTGGCTAGAGTTTCTAGCCTTCTTCAGGGCTAAAAACAAAACAAGATAACAACCACAGTAAGTATAGAAAAATAAAAAAATATAAAAAGAAAGTATAAACAAAATAATTTTACACATACAATGAATAGTTTTACAAAATAGAATTAATAAAATGAAGTTCTATTTT
>NW_027113741.1:83767-84700 GCF_000696795.3 Halyomorpha halys | reverse complement strand
ATAGAGTTAAAAGAAAGTTGTTTAGCGGAAACTACTTTAATACAACAAATGTCTGAATTGTCCGAAAAAATGATTGAATGCACTGTGGAAGAAAATAAATCAAAAAATCTATTAGTGGACTTAAAAACAAAACATAAATATGTTATAGAACCTTTGAGTCAAGGGAATCGTAATGTTAGAATTTATAGAGAAATAATCCAAGTAACATTCATGAATAAGGGAACTATTCATAGAATAAAATTTAAACATTATACCCAAAATAATGATTATAAGTATATGCCAGAATTACTTACTCCAATTAGATCTTACATTACAGGGGAAATAAACAATAAATTCATTAGGATTTTCAGTTTTAGTAAGACATTTATAGGGATTGACCCATATTATTTAAATTTAAATTTGACCCAAAAAGTAATTTTATTTGAAAATAAATTTTGTAAGATTAAAAATAGGATATTTGATAAGGCTTTAAGAGTGTCCTTAAATATTGAATTAATGTGGTATGGCACCTGGTTGGTGGTAGCCGGGTAGAGGGTTCGCATTCCATTTCTTACACAACAGCAGAGCATGCTGTCATAAATTATATCATTTACTACATTCAAAGTCATTTTTTAAAGTTAACAATCTTTTGAAATTCCTTATTTTTTATGGTTTCTATTAATGCCTAATAATAATTTGCTCAAATAAGAATAAGTTTGCTAATCCACTAGAGTCAGTATAGCTTTGAGCAGTATTAAGTTTTTCTTTGTTATTATGACTATCTTGATTATTACATCTTTGTTATTAAAGAATTTTTCTTTTGCTTTTGTATTAATTCATGTTTAGTTGTGGTCCATGGTTCACCTGTATTATTTTTGATCAAGGGAAAGTGTTTGGAGGGATTCCTAAATAATTCATTATTTCATTTGCCAAAATTATTCTCAGAATATTCCC
>NW_027113741.1:78574-83717 GCF_000696795.3 Halyomorpha halys | reverse complement strand
ATCTTCTCCTCATTTATCATCCACGGTCAACTATCTCTCATAATTATTAATTTAATTAAGTGTTATTGGTAAAAAAATGTGTCTGTTCTGAAACCCACCCTGAGATTAGGAGTCTAAAATGATATAATATTTAAATGAAATTCTACTATCTATTTAATATTAAAGCTTTTATTTTGAACCCAAGCTATACTTAAGATATGAGAATTAAGTTAAAACTATCAAAAATTCCTTTTATATATCTTTAATAAATTTTTGAATATTACATAAATTGTCGCCCAACAGGTGTGGCCTAATTCTTTACAAATTAAGTCATGGCAACCAGGACACAGCTTTTAAAATAGTTAAATTTGAATAAGTTTGTTTTTATAACTTAAGGAGTAAATGATGGAGGATAAAGTAAAGGTGACTGGGGATAGAGATCCTTAAGATGTGATTCTTGTAAATAGCGTCCATGATAATAAATCAGTTGGAACTAATTCGGATTTCAATTCAAATGTTGAAAATAGTGACAATTTTGATACTTAAACCATGTTAAAACAAATGATGATGATGTTAAAAAATACTACAGAGGAATTAATAGATAATATAAACAAAAGTTTTGAAAAGCGAGGAAAATTGTTACAAAATTTATCGGATGAAATTGAAGAAATAAATATAGAGTTAGGCTAAGAAAACAGGGTAAGATTAACAGAGTTAGAAAATAAAGTAGATGGCAAAGTTGAAGTAATTGAAACTGATTTAACAGTACATAACTCTAAATTATTAGATGATAATATTGATAAAAAGGTTGAACATTTTGAATTTGAAAATTTTGAAATTACAGGGTCAGAAAATAAACCAGATAACAAAGTTAAAGTAATTGAAACTGATGTAACAGCACATAACTCTAAATTATTGGATAAAAATATTGATAAAAAGGATGAACACTTTGAATTTGAAATTACGGGGTTAGAAAATAAGGTAGATGAAAAAGTTGAAATAATTGAAACTGATTTAACACTAAATAACTCAGAATTATTCAATGAAAATATTGATGAAAAGGTTAAACATTTTGAATTTGAAATGAATGAAAATTGTGAATTATAAATTAACGAAAAATGTGAATTAGAAATTAATGAAAATTTCGAATTTGAGATAAATGAGAAATCAAAACAAAATTGAATCAAATAAAATAGAGTTAAAAGAAAGTTGTTTAGAAGAGAAAGTTGTTTAAATAGAAACTACTTTAATACAGCAAATGTCTGAATTGTCCGAAAAAATGATTGAATGCTCTGTGGAAGAAACTATTATGGTGGCGTTCTCATCAGAGGAGAGTGGAAAAGGAGGAAAAACCAGGAGCTGTACACTATGTTTAAGGAGTCCAATATAGTTCAAGTGATGAAAATTGCAAGACTGAGATGGGCAGGACACATCGTTAGGATGGGCAGTGAGGATCCACCAAGATAATTATTGATGGAGCCTCTGCATGGTACCAGGAGAAGAGGAAGACCAAAGGTGCGATGGACTGATGGTGTTCCTGCTGATGTAACAAATATGCTGGGTTTCCAGAATTGGATGGCGGCTGCAAGGGACCGAGACAATTGGCAGAAGCTGCTGGCCAGGAGGCCAGGATTCGACACCGGATTGTAGAGCCACACTAGTAGTAGTAGTAGTAATAGTAGTAGTTATGTTTATAAAGTCCATAAAAAAGAAATAATAATAACAATATAAGGAAGTATACAGGTAGGTGAACTGGAAACAAGTTACTAATAAATATAACCAGGTGTGATAAAAGTTCTAAGTACAGACCTGGATTAATAAATTGTTGGAGAGTAATCATTAAACATAGTTATAAATATGGTAAAGAGGTAGGTGTAAATGTAGAACAGATGGGTACAGTAAATATGGCATAGGTGACGTATAGTAATATGTAAAAGGGAGATATGTCCCAGTTTACCTTCATGTATACTTCCTTATATTGTTATTCTCATTTATTTTTTATACTTTATAAACAAAACAATTGTTTTGAAGTGTTTTTTTTATTTTAAAGTTTTGTCAATTCTATAATGTTTTTATCTTGTTCTTTTCATTTAGCCCTGACATAGCCGTGCAAAGTAGGGTGATAAATTGGTCAACAATAAATAGTTTTCTTTTTACTATTTTGATACCTTTATTGATCGCCTCCCAGACTATCTGGAGATTGATTCCTACAATCTACTTCATACAGTCAACTATCTTCTTCCAATATATATTTTCTTTTAGGGGTTCTTATCTACTGTTTTTAAGTGGTTTAAAGTTCAGCAAGTGGCCAATTCGTTCTTTTTACATACCCTAATGAAAGTGATGAAGACATATTTTTCCTGCATGTTGAAACTTCTGGTTATTCTAATGAAATTAAATAATGACAGCCAGTAATAAGCCTATTAAATGTAATATATGTATATATAGTTGACCATAAAAATTTAAATATAATATTTCATTTTCAATTAATCTAAAAGAATTCTTCTGGATACAAATATTAAAAATAATATTACTTCTTTTTTTTTTGTAGGTGATTTTTGGATTACTTTTTCCAATTTATATTGCTAAGTTAGAGTTCAAATCAAAAGAAGAACTGCAATTGATGCCACAAACTGAAGAAGAACATCTGACTGGATTAGAAGAAGAGAATGAGAGCACTGAAGGTTTAAAAGGTCTTGATTCTCATAGGAGTGAACACGATGTAGAAGTTCGTAAAATATAGTATTTATCTGTTTAAACATTTTAGATGTATTACACATAGAGTTATAAACTTCATACTTTGTTTTAATTGAAATTGGCTGGTACTAGTTTTTTTCATCACCACATATATATTTTATTATAATACTTGTTTTATATCAAGGTCGGCTACAGACTAGGGAACACTGATTTCAATAAAACTTTTATGGGCACACAATCAAAAAGTTTGGATTAACTGACACAATAAAGTGGGTCAGATAAAACATATCAAAAATATTTTTTTATTTCTCTGAAATTTTGTATTTAAGAGTTTTCAAGGATGCCAAAATCTTGTTTCTTACCGAATGAATCTTATTTACTTATAAAAAAAAAATATATTTTGTCCTACTTTTAGAAAATCCTAGTTTCGATTACCATCCATTCTTACCTTTCTAATAGACAATTTTATGTTCAAATTAAGAAATAAACCTGCAACATTCTTGTTGCTGCTGGTTTTCCACAAGGTTTCTATCTGTCCCCAACATTATTTAATCTGTTTATATCCAACTTCCCAACCCACCTGAAGGTAAAAAGTTTCTTATATGTCAATAAAACTACTCTTTACATTTCTTCTTATCCAATAAATACAATAGCAAATCGCCTACAGGAAAATTTAAAAAAAAAATCAATAAACATTGCCTGAGACCTAGTTTAGCTGCTGCTTCTTTGAATTCCTGGAATGTTCTTTGTAATTTTGTTTGGATTCAAGTGGCAATGACACTATCTGCCTATGCCAAACCATTAATTTGAGAATTTTTTAATAAATAGTTTAATGATAGCCATTTAATGAATAATTTAACCGTTGATAACTTACTGGTGGAAAGAGACCTTTGTATTAGATTCTTTGTCTTCTTTCGGATTGTTCCAATTGTTGCAAACAAATGTCAGAAACATACTTCTTTTTTAATCACATTCGAACTCTGTTGACACAAAATATAAACACAGACTAATAAACAAAACAAAAAATCAGGTGCTAATCACGTTGATAGCAAGAAATATCCTTGAGCTGTATAATTGGCAGATACACAGAGGGTGGGGGTACCTTGACACATCTCCCTTTCATCATGCCTGCTCTAGTTCATTCTATACTCGGTGGGATGTTCATCTGGGTGTCTTACTTTGGAGTACCTCAGAGCTAAATATTGGGTGGCATTTTAACTCCTTGGGTAACCTGCAGGGACATGGGACCATTGAACACCTCCACAGCACTTTAGGAGAACACCATAGATTATCCCGATTAACAGAGAACTCAAAGAAATCCAGTAATGCCTTGGGGGATGTCAGCCAACAACACCATTTATCCTGCTACAAGTTTTACATCAGTGGAAGTGCTATTTGGTCATCCTACAACATCCCGTGATTCACAAATCGAGACTGTAAATAAATTTTGTTATAGTTTTATAATTAATTAATATAACTTGATAACGATAAGAAAAACAAAACCGACTGTACTCTAAAATGAAGTTAGTATTATCCAAGTAGCCATAGTGTTCACTTTGTACTTCCTAAATTCTAATTTTCTCAAGTAATTTAATGTAAAAACACACATTCATACAGAGATTTTTTTTCCTCCTTCTTAGTAATCATTGTAAACATAATTAAATGTTTTAGGCACTGATAGCACAAGAACCAGCTGCAAGAGACACTATTGTAACAGAGAATGGACAAGTTATAGCAGATAATAGTAGTAGTTCAGATGGTGGAAGCCAGTTTTTGCCTCTTCCAAAGGAATTTTACGATTTAAAGCCAACCAGACCTTTACGACTGAAAAGGAAACTTTATGAATTTTACACAGCACCTATAGCAAAATTTTGGTCTCACTCTGTAAGTGACTGGAATGATTTTTTAGCTATTGTATTCTATTTATTTAATGGTCTGATTTATTCGTCATGAATTATAGATAACAATTAATAATATTTTATCAATTTTTTATAAAATGCATATATGTTGATAATATATGTGTATTGATAATTTTTTTCTTGAAAGTTAATGAAATATATTTTTGATGTTCTTGAGGATCAGTCAATAATAAAATAACTATATTGTGATAACATTTTGAGATTTTTTGTTGTTTTAGTCGTACCCTACAGTGAAAAAAAAAATTTTTTTAGAATAAGAATCTTCTTAACTAATTATGAGGATTGCATTTTAATGTTTAATAATTAATTAAGAAAAATTCTTTATTCTTTAAAAAAAAACGTTTTTTTTTACTGTAAGGGCATGACTATGATAATAATAAACATTAAAAACATAATATAGTTGTTTATCATTGACTAATCTTCAAGAACTTCAAATATATTGTAATATCCTCTTTTTTAATAAATAGTTGATATTTATAGATAGATTATTTTAATTATGTTTTTATTTATGTATATTGTTTATTTGTTATTTTAAATCAAAAAGCAAG
>NW_027113741.1:70277-75193 GCF_000696795.3 Halyomorpha halys | reverse complement strand
TACATCCTTACAATCTATATATAGATAACTTTTTTCTCGATTGTTGTTTGTATAAATTTGTTTTGTGGGTCTTGAGGATCAGTACATCTTTTGGTGACGTTTCGCAGCTTTATTGTTTGCATAGTCATGTCCTACAATGAGAAAAACACAGTTTTATTCAATAATTATCACAAAAAATTCTCAACTGCAGTGTGTTCTACCTTATGATGCTAACATGTTCAAATTTGTAAAACTGTATTTTTATCATTGTAGGGCATGACTATGCAACAAACAATAAAGTTGTGAAACTTCGCCAAAAGATATATTATTACAAAGTAATTATTAACTGATTCTCAAGACCCACCAAAACAAATGTATATAAATTATCCACAGTCAACAATCTTCTCATCATTATATATATATATATTTATATATAAGCAGATGAAGTTCTCCAATAAAGTTAGTTGTGAACCAGCCATCAAGTGTGGTGTATCAAACAACCCTTTTCCTTTTTTTTATCATTTCGATCTGGAACAGTCTTAACTGGTGCCAAAACCTAGGATTTTTAGATTCTGGAAAATTTTAGTCTAAAAAAAATCTTGGAGCGTGATCAAGGCAAGATTGAAGAAGGTATTTGGAGGTGGACAGTAGGTCCCTGAAGAGGACATATTTATGATGAAAAGGGAGACCAAGAAATCAAGACAGTATAATGGGCAGTATGCCGCAGAACTCCTGGCACGCTATGAAAGAATTGCTAATACTGAGTAATAAGGTACTGGGTTGGATGCAATTCCTATTAAATGCACCAAAGGTTCATTTGGCAAAAGAGCTGGGGAAGAAGGAGGGAATGCCAAGAGAACGCTCCTTCATAGAGTGTGCCCAGGAGCTAATAGACACAAGTGCCCAGAAACAGATGGAAGTGGAAGAGCCAGGGTGGACTAAGACAACTCTGCTGCCTTTAGGAAGAAGAGAGTACATGAGCAGTGGTAGGGAGAAAATGCCGAATCAGAGAGGTGGCCGCAAATAGGTGAGCAACAATTTGAAGAGAGGGACTGGCGGTCTGCCTATTATTCGAGTAAGAGGAGGAGTTAGATACTGGGAGCTCTAATACTATTTCATCCCGAGAAGCGCTGGAGAAATTGAGTGCTTGAGAGGGGAATCTCTGGGTTGAGGGATAAAAATGTCAATTATTTACTCTGGGTGGATCCTGCAGTGTAGAAGGGGAAATAGAAATAGAATTAGGTGAATGGGGTGACATATGTAAAGGAGCAACGGTAACCGCAGGCACTCCGTAAGCATATTCGGGACGAGATAGAAAACCTCATGAAGCAAGGGATAATCGTGGATCACCTTATAATAGTCCATTGTGGGCAGTGAGAAAGAAGAGTGCACCAGACAAAGAAGAGGAAAAACATAGGGTGGTTATCGTCTATCGTAAACTAAATGATAATTCCATCAATTTTTAGCCTGATAGACCTCAAGGCAGGCTATCATCAGATTATAATGCACCCAGATGACCAATACAAAAAAGTATTCACTTTTGAAAGACGCCACTATGAGTTTAAGAGGATACCTTTGAGATCTAAAAAATGCCCCGATTACATTTTAGAGGCTCATGAACGAGTTCCTCAGGGGGTTGGATGACCCTGTATGCAAAGTCTGTTTGGACAATCTCTTGGTCTTCAGCAAATCAGAATCTGACCATGTGGAGCATCTTAAAAGTGTGTTTCAAAGGTTGAAAGAATTTGGACTGAAATTATCCCAAGGGAAGTCGGCACTGGAACAAGAGCAAATCAAATTTTTGGGACACATCATCTCCAAGGTGAGAGTAAGACCAGATATTCAGAAAGTAGCGGCCTTATAACGGATAGCAATGTTAACCGATATCAAAGGGATCCGCTGGCTATTAGGCGCACTGAATTATTATCGCAGGTTTGTTCCTGATATTGCAAGGTACCTGGTACCCCTTAATAACTTGCTCAAGCAAGGAAGTATACTAGTCATGATGCTGAATATTGACCATAACGTTCGGAAATGTATGGACTGGTTACAGGCAGAGCCAGTGCTAGCTTTTCCGGACTTCCAAAGACAATTTACACTAATGACGGACGCTAGTGAATATGCTATGGGTGCAGTATTATCATAGAAAGGGGAGAAAGGAGAGCATCCCATAGCCTATACCAATAGACAACTCACAGAACCGGAGGCACGGTACAGTGCTTTGGAAAGGGAACTATTAGGGATAGTTTGGGTTGTGGAGCATTTTCGGTCATACATGCTCAGGAGAAGATTTAGAGTACATACGAACCATAGACCTCTGCAATAGATGTGGAAACTCAAAGAATCATCCGCAAGAATGGAAGGAATTGTTAAGTCAGTATAATATGGATGTCGCCTACAAGCCGGGTAAAAAAAATGTTGTGGTGGACTGGCTTTCACGTGGAATAATGATCAACACAGTTGAAGAAGAACAGGGAGAGTCTTCCAGGGACGTGAGGGGATTCCTGAGGGAGGTGACTCCAAGAGAAGAACAACAACAGGTCACATCTGAGAACGGGAACAGAGAAGAGACATCTACAGATGACAGCTCGCATGATGAAAGATCAGTGGAAATAGAAGTACTGTAATAGAGATTATAAATGACAAAAGGTACCAGATTGTTTGGAAAACGAGAATGTTGGGTCCTCTTAAAGTGGATTATAGCAAGCATGGCAGAAATTCCATTATGACGATCTGGTCGCAACCGAGCTTTCAGGAAGATGGAGTATGCAGAGTGCTGAAAGACGCCTCTAAACCTGGGAAGAGCCACTATTTATATGTCGGAAAAACTCTGGTCCGGGACAAGATTAAAAAATTATGACAGACGAAACAAATTGGAGTGGATCGCTGGTTTATCCAGTGTACAATGATGGTGGAGACAATTCAAGACGCGGACCATCAAAAGGAGATGGCACCTCGTATTTCATCAAGGCAAAACAAACCACCAAGGACTCAATGAAACGTTGCACGCGTTACGCTGCAGATACTTCTGGTGTGGCATGAAACTCACCATCCATAAAACCATCGGAAACTGAGAAGTGTGTCATAAGCATTAAGTATGATAGACATCCACCCAAGGCGATGTAAGAAGAGACCCCCACCGCAGATGCTACTCTGAGTGATCTTCAAGTAAACTCCTTCACGTGGAAAGGTTATAGATGGATCACGATCATAGATGTCTTCAGTAAACTGGCCATGGCACAGATCGGCGGAAGCAGTATTACGAGCATTGTAGTACGAGATATATAAAAATACAATAATAGTATTAAATTTAAATTAACTCATATTTACCTTTAAAAAAATAGAAGAGAAAATAACAATTATATACAGAAATAAAGCATAATAAAATACATATATAACTGGCAGAGAATTATGATAATGGAAGCATCTGGAAGTAAATGCAAGCCCTAGAGGTAGTATGGCACCTCACCACCCCAGGACATCCCAAGAGTCGGGGGAGGGATAGTGAGGCTTCATAGTACACTCAGTGACCTCTTGCATGTGTACCAATTGGAAAAAGGACTCGAACCCGATGATGCGATGGAACAAGCCATAGTGGCATATAACTACTCAATACACAACGATCACTGGGTTCGCCCCTTTAAGAATCCTTTTTGGTATGAGGGAACATCGTCGGGATAATTGAGGTACAGCTATTGGAGAGAGTGAAATTATCAGCAATAGTTTGGCGTAAAGAAAGTTGTGGAACAATGTAAGGGATAGAATCGTAAAGGAAAAATGTAAAAGAGTGGTGGGACACAACTCGGGGTACAGGATTTGATGGAAGAAGTTAAAATAGGGATGATAGTATTTCGCAAATTAGGTTCTAACAGAGGGAAAGAGCTGCATTAGTTTGGGGCCCATTCAGAGTAATTGTGATTAGAGAGCATAATGTTGTCACCATTGAAAGCTTAAAGGAACCAAAACAGAAACAAAGAAGAAGCTTCCTACGATGGCAGTATCATGAGGGCCTGGAGTATTGTCACCTCGTGTGCCGATATCCCTATTTGTGTGCATTTTTTTTTTTTTTAATTTTCAATGCCAGCACATAAGTGTAATAGGAGGCATTCTAGGGATATAGTAGTTTTTTTTTTGTCTTACAGTGTCTTCTTTATTTCACCATTGAGGTACTGTTTTTATTGTAAATAATTCTTTTTTATGTTATATATGTATTTTATTATGCTTTATTTCTGTATATAATTGTTATTTTCTCTTCTATTTTTTTAAAGGTAAATATGAGTTAATTTAAATTTAATACTATTATTGTATTTTTATATATCTCTTTCTTTTGTGTATAAATGAGTTTATGAGGAATGTTCGTAAACTCATTGGGGGGAGTTACAGTCAGCTGTTACTGTGATATCAGCTGACATGCTATATCAGCTGTTCCATGTCTTGTGGAACAGACAACAAAGTGGAAGGAGTCTGCCAATAAAGTTGGTTGTGAACAAGCCATCAATTGTGTTGTATCAAATACCCCTTTTCCTCTTTTTTATCATTTCGATCTGGAACAGTCTTAACTTTATATATAATTTATATCACTTTTTTTCTCAACTGTTTTAGATATATATTTTTGTGGGTCTTGAAGATCAGACAATAATTAACAACACTAAATATAAATAGGCAAAATAAAAAATTGAAATAACAGACCGACTACCTGCTAGAAACAACGGTTATATGTTGGAAAAAATAAAGCAAACTGTCTACCTCTGTTTCATCCCTATTCAGTTCTGGCACAAACCTCGAGTTTGTTAGATAGCAGCAATGTTGAACAAACTATAATAGATAATTCTAAGTAATGTTTTTGTTAAGTAATATTTTAATTTTAATAGTTATTAATATTAAATTATACTATGTACATGAAGTATTATAATATAGACGCCTAAATATAATTGTAT
>NW_027113741.1:65823-70165 GCF_000696795.3 Halyomorpha halys | reverse complement strand
AAAATGAATTTCGATCGTTTTATAACTTTCTTCTTATATAAAAGATAATTTGGGTTCAAATTAAGAACTTTACTACTTAATGGATAATATAATTTTATTATATAAAAAGACTCTTAATCTCAGGGCGTGTTGTTGCTAGGCAATCAGAAACAGGCATTTACAATAATTACAATTAATTAAATTAATAACTCTTTTATACATGAATCTATTTTTATGTAAAGCAAAACTAACCAAGTTCACGCTTCCTATGATGATCCCTGGTATCTTCTTTGTTTCTATTGTTCTGTCCTAGCGTCCAAAATGGCTTCCTACTCTTGCTGGACAGAAATTCATGAGGACCTCCTCATCCTGAAGACATCCTTTCTCTTCGTTGTCCCAAACACGAATGCTCCCTCCAAAACCAAAACCTGCCTCGAGGTTACATGTAAACATCGATTGTCGCACAACAGTTAGTGATTTTTCCAAATGATTTACTTTCTGAATATTATTCATTAGCACTATTTCTTGATTTCTATTTTTCCTTTAATTTACTGTATTTTCAATTTTGAGGGGAAGAGTTAAAATAGTTTTTATGATATTTGAATCTGCTCAACATGGCCTTGATTCAACGGATTTGTTGGCTGAAGAATATGTATCGCCATCTTGGTTTTGTTTTGAATCACGGAGTTATTATAGACAATAAAAATTGGTTAGCTTGCTTTTTGCATAAACAAAACAAATTAACAATCTTAAAATGATACATAAAATATAACATATTAAAAACCCTTTATACATCAAAATATACTATTTACTCAAAAAGAGCATATTACAATATAATCAAGTTGATAATATATCATATCAAGTTGATAATATATCATATCAAGTTGATATATATATATCAACTTATTGTTCATACTCATGTTTTACTTACACATTGGATTCTGATAGTTATTTTCATATGGTTGTTTTATATCTTATTACATACATTTGTTTTCAGATTGCATATTTGATTTTTTTATTCATCTTTAGTTATGTGGTACTTGTCAGAATGGAAACTTATCCATCATGGCAAGAAATGTATTGTATTGCATATATAGCTACACTTGGATGTGAAAAAATAAGAGAAATTGCTTCTTCCGAACCAGTTGCCATAAGGTAATTTTTATAAAATCATTTAATTATTATTTTTATCTTATTTATTGTTAAAATTCATATGAAATAGACAATAAGTATGTGTGTATATTCTTTTTTATCAGGATGTTTATACATATATAAGTTACAGTTAGGTGTTACTTAGCTGTACTGAGGAGATCAATGTAAGCTAACTGAGGAGATCAGCTGATCAAATTTTTGTTTTTTTGTTTTTTTTACGAGGGTCGGTGGAAATCTTCATAAGACACAGATAGACCCGTACCTATCCGTGTGTGGGATTTTTACCCATTAAAACCACCGCTCTACACCTGTTCATTCCTCTCCACGGGACCGCCGCTAGGCATTACTTCATGGAGGGAAATGGCTGAGTGGCGCCTCGCTTTCTCCACATGGTTTTTACGTTTCCATGCTACTAAGGCCTTCTAGCCCTCTCTTCCTCTCTCAACCTCTTGAGGACTACAGTGGTGAATATCTTCACTGCGTTCCAATGCTGGTCTAAAAGTAGCATATAGCTCATCACGTTCTCTGGTGTGACGTGTCCTCCACACACTCTCTCCAATTCACTTCTTTCTGCTGCAAAGCAAATGCATGTGAAAAACACGTGCTCCGCGGTTTCCTCGACAGTCTGACATCCAGGGCATTCTGCGGTGTTGTCCAATTTGAAGCGGTACTGGTAAGCTCTTAAGCATCCATGTCCGGTCAACAATTAGCTTATGTAATAATCCACCTCACCATGCTGGCGACCATACCACTTGCCCACATCGGGTATTAACCTGTGAGTCCACCTCCCGGAATCTGCAGCCTCCTAACGCTGCTGCCACTGGTCGATGGTTATTTTTCGCTCTTCTTCCCTTGATAAGTGCAAGCGTCGTCCATAGTGCCTGCTTCTTTCTCCAACAAGAAGTTCCACAGGTGGCATTCGGGCTATCACGCACACCGCTTCGTAGGAAACAGTTCGAAAAGCGCTTACTGTCCTTAAACAAACTCTGCGATAAACTGAAACCATTTGTCTCCTGTATGATTTGGTAACCATTGCTTCTTTCCAAATTGGGGCTGCATATAACATAATGGAGGGGACAACAGTAGCCAGAAGCCTTCGGCTACTTTCTTTGGGACCTCCGACGTTTGGCAAAAGGCGTGACAAAAAGGATGCTACTTTTAGCAGATTTAGCGCTAATATACTCCGCGTGAACATTAAAGCGGGGACGTGCATCGATCATGACTCCTAGGTATTTTAAGCTAGACTGGGAACGAATTTCGTGCCTACCAACCGTGACAGTGATAGACTCAGTTTGCTTCCTGCTAGTTACTAGGAGAACCTCGGTCTTGTTATCTGCAAGTTGTAGGCCTACCGAAGACAGCCAACCTCGTACCGTAGCAACAGCCTGGTTAGCGATGAGGGTAACTCCTTCCAAGTACTTCGCCACCACTACAACTGCAACGTCATCTGCGAATCCCATAACTGTGGCTCCCTCCAGCATTGTCAATTTGAAGATTGTGTCGTACATGACGTTCCACAGAAGAGGCCCTAATACCGAGCCATGTGGGATACCACCAGTCACCTCATATCTTCTTTGGCCAATGTCTGAAAAGTAGAAAAGAACTCTATCTTTGAACTAGTTTGTAAGAACTCTCATAAGTTGGCTGGTACCGCCATAGTCCGTAGGGCATCTATTATACAGGTCCATCTTGCAGTGTTAAAGGCATTCTTAACGTCTAGCGTGATGATTGCTGCATAACACTTAGTCCTCTCCTCCACCTTGCTCCTGCAATTGCTGTGCGGGCCATCTCGACTACCAATCCAACAGCATCTATCGTGGATCGCTCTTTACGAAATCCGTATTGGGCATTAACTCCCTCCGTGAACTCTTGTAGCCTGAGGGAAAGGCTGATCAAATGTGTGTGTGTGTGTATATAAGTTAAGTATTGGTGAAAGCAAAATGTCAAAAAAGAGAAGAAGGAATAAAATCTAACACGCTTGAACTGCTGTAAAATACTAGCTTTATTGTGTTCGCTACATCTCTTATATACCCTCGATCAGCCGATCCCCTCAGTCAGCTGACATCGAAATAACAGCTGACTTTCATAAGCCTGTATGCAGACCTAAGGGCTTGAGCTTCAATCTCTATGTGTAGAGGTTTAATGTTCAACAGAACCTCCATTGCTGCAGAAGGAGTGGTGCTTATGGCTCCCGTTATCATAAGGCACGCCAGTCTCTGAAGTTTCCCAAGCCAAGTTTGGGATTTCCTGGTCGTAGCCTTGTGCCATCATACAATGGCAGCATATAGAACAATTGGTCTTATCGCTGCCATGTACAACCAATATATAACTTTTGGTTTGAGGCCCCAGGATTTGCCTACGGCTCCTTTACATGCCCAGAGACACCTCAGTGGCTTCATACTGGTCCTTTCAACATGAAGTTGCCACTTCAGTTTGCTATCCAGAGTAACGCCAAGATGTTTGACTTCACTACAGAATCCCAATCGTTCACCGTTAAGGTACGGCGACCTGATTACAATGTTCCGTCTGTTAGTGAAGACACAAAGACTGACCTTTTGAGGATTGATGCTCAGACCATATTCCTGGCACCATCCATCCATAAGATCTACTGATGTTTGAAGCAGTCCTGAGATAGTTCCCGGGAATTTGCCTCCTATCAACACAGCGATGTCATCAGCATATCCCTGCATGGAAAAGCCTGGCTTATTGGATCTGGCAAGCAAGGTGTCTACCACCATACACCACAGGAGAGGAGATAGCACTCCACCCTGCGGACAGCCACCAGCGGGCTTCATCCACATCTTAGTGTGTCCTAGCTCCGACTTGAGAAATCTTCCTTCCAACATCGCATTAATCCAGCTGAAAGAAAGTTGTCCCACCCCCTTCATTTCCATGGCTCTCGCCATGGTTCTGTGAGGATCAAATGTGCCTTCAATGTCAATGAAGACACCAACCATAATCTCCTTATAGGACAAATTCTTTTCAATCCTGGATACTAAGTGATGTAAAGCATCCTCACAGGATTTCCCTGATTGGTAGGCAAATTGAGCGCTGTGTAGTGGTCTCTCTACCAGCATAGTCTCCCTAATATGTATGTCCAGAACCTTCTCAAGTGTCTTCATCAAGAAGGATGTCAGACAAATGGGTCTATATGCCTTAGGGTTGTCATAAGATGCTTTCCCTGGTTTGGGTATATAACACACCTTCGACA
>NW_027113741.1:64001-65558 GCF_000696795.3 Halyomorpha halys | reverse complement strand
TTCCACCCGTAAATGAACTCCTTGAAGAAGGGATAATTATCTTCTTCTATCAAACTGGGAAGGTCCGACTCGGTGAGGGCGTAAATCCCGGTCTTTCTCGACAGCCTGGCTCGGTGTCCTTCCATGGCAGAGCAATCTATTATTACGTGTTCCGCTGTCTGCCAAACTCCCCCTGAGCAACGCTAAGAGATATGGCTTCAAGACGGTTAGGCCTTTTTGTAATAGGGCCTTGTTACCTTGCCAGAGTTGACAATCCTATTTGCCTCAACCCACTTATCTCTACTACAAGTGTAGCTCTCTATAGTTGGGGTCGTGTCTTTTTCTTCTATCAGTACACACCCAGGGAAGTGTGAGCGTGCCAGAGCCTCCAGGGTTCCCGCCTAAAGGCTGGTGAACCCCCCTTCCACCTCAACAGCACCCAACACTCCTCTTACAGAATCCCTGGATAGAATCCTATTAATTCTGAACATGAAGGGGGTATCATTAACATCATTGCAAAATCTCCTCCATGCCCCTCTTTTAGCCTTCCTAACCGCCCTGTTATAGTCAGTTTGTGCTCTTTTGTAGGTGTCCCAACAGCCTGTTCTTTTCGCTGTATTAAAGAGTCTCCTTGTGAGTCCTCTCAGCCTAGCCAATTCCTCATTCCACCAGGTTGTGTTCCTGTTGGTTTGGATCCTGCATATCCTGTTATTGTCAGTGTAGGACCTTATGTTCGCGTCCGTTAGGGACATGTTAAGGCATTCAAGCTGCCAGGTGTTCCTGATTGTTCCCGAACAACTCTTGACCTCTTCCTCGAGTTGGGTACAGTAGGTGTCCCAGTTCGTCAACTTTGGATTCCTGTACACCGACTCGGTCATGTCACCTGTTGTTAAGTCATATCTAATATACCGATGATCTGAGCATGACTCTTCATTCGAGACGTGCCAATTCTTAATCATTGGACCTACTCGACGAGTGGCTACGGTTACATCTATGACTTCCGCTCTCATCCTATTGACAAAGGTAGCCTTGCTGCCTCTGTTTAGGACCTCTAAGTCATGCCCTAAAAGATACTCTAAAAGAGACTCACATCTCTGGTTGGTGTTTGTGCTCCCCCAGAGCCAGTGATGGGCGTTGGCGTCCATGGAGACCACTATTTCATCTTTCCCAGCCAGCCCATCCACCATTCTTCTCAAGGCCGTCGTTGGAATAGCCTCTTCATAGAGGAGATAACTAGAGGCAAATGTCACTTCCTTGTGGGTTCCCTCTTTGATGGCCAACTTCGCTGCTGCCAAGTCCCTGGAACATAAGTGCCAAAGAGGAAGCATCTTGAGTTTACTCTAATACAGGATACAGTTTCTGGCATGCATTGGTACAGAAATGATGCTGTACCCCCGCATGCCCAGCCCACTGATCCAGCCTTTAAATAAGTAAGGTTCTTGTATTAAAATAATATCAATGTCCTTACCCTTAACATACTCCTGTAGTACATTGCAAGCAGCAATGCAGTGATGCAGGTTCACTTGCAGCACCCTCATCCTCTTCTTTAATCCTCAGCTGCCAGCGGGCTCCCCCCCC
>NW_027113741.1:62536-63301 GCF_000696795.3 Halyomorpha halys | reverse complement strand
CCCCCCCCGCTGGGGACAGCGAGACACCACCACCCCCGGTCCCCGCCTCAGCGGCAGCCCGAGGAGCAGCGGGACCCCAGTCCCTGCCGCGGACGAGCCCCCAGCAGCCAGACCTCGAGGATCGCTCTCCACCACCAGCTCTCTGGGTCCACCAACAGCCCGTCCTCCAGAGCCGCCCGCTGCCAGCCCTCCGGATCCACTGGTAATCAGTCCTCCAGATCCGCTCACAGCCTGCGTTCCAGATCCACCCATGGTCCGCCTCCCCGATTCCCCCGCTCCGGCGCGGCGGGCCACCGTCTCACCCACCCCAGAGCGAGAGGTCGAAGCAGCACTCTCCACATCCATGGGTTCGCCAGCCCCTCTCTCTTCCCTTGGTGGAGGTCTCCACCTAGTGTGAACCTTAACAAAGGGCTTCCTGAAATTATAGTTCATCAGGAAGCCTCTGCTTTCTAAAAATCGTACGCTGCTTTCCGGGATCTTAAAAACTCCATAAAAGCCAGCCTCCACTTCCTTAGTGCCGACCAACGTCCATCTTCCAACGTCGGGCATCCTGGAGTTTTGGTAGCGAATTCTTCGAAGGAGAATATCTGCCTCAACTCGCTCAGAAGAAAATTCCCACCCTGGTGTTCCTCTGGAGCTCATTAATGTTGCCGGCGTGTAATGTGATATTATCACGTCCGGTTCCAGTTCCTGGTCAACCTATATATATGATATAGTCGAAGATGGTCACTCAATGTGCCATGAAGCCGCTCTATGCCTCCTCTA
>NW_027113741.1:58156-59277 GCF_000696795.3 Halyomorpha halys | reverse complement strand
TTGGGTATCCTATTTCCATCACACAGCTTTTGCAATGCTTCTCGGCACATGAAGGTGCTGGAACTGCCTGTGTCCACCAGGCACCTCACTCCATCATTCCATCATTTTTCTCAGTTTATCTTGAATTCTGTTAAAGCGAACCAGGAGTTCCACGGCATATTGCCCATTAGACTGTTTCGGTTTCTTTGTCTCTCGGATCATCATAAATATGTCTTCCTCTGAGGCCCACCGTCCTCCTCCAAACGCCTTCTTTAATCTTTCCTTGATAACTCTCCAAGGGGTCTCTTCGTCAGCCTGAATTTGATTTAGGATGCTCCTCTTGACTCTGCAGACGACCGCTGCTTTTATAGCCTTTTAATATGTATGAATTTATGAATTTTATTTTGTGATATTCAAGATTTATTTAAAATAAATATATGGAAATTTAGTTTTATTTATTCTTAGATCTAAAATATAGCTTTGAAGATGACAAGGTTAAATGAAAAGATTGAATGAATCACATTCCATTCATGCCGTAAAAAAAAACTCAAATAGTAAATAATTATACTATTTTATTGAGCCAACGTTTCGCCCTATGTTGCAGGGCTTCGTCAGGGCTAAAAAAGTTCCCTTTTCATTTCTTAATTTGTACTTTCTTTAATATTTCTCCTCTTTATCTGTTACTATTACCGTTTTCATTTATTGTTTATAACCTTTAATTTTTCTTATTAAATTTTACGTTTCATTGTATATCCCTGTTATTTTCCACTATTTTTGTTTTTGGAACTATGTCAAGTGTTCATATCTTTTTTAGCCCTGACGAAGCCCTGCAACGTGGGGCGAAACGTTGGCACAAATAAAAATAGTACACCCATTTACTATTTGAGTTTAATTTGACCACAAACGGACCATATTCCATTTATTGATACAAGTAGAGAGAGAATGGGGGAGCTGGCACACTGATTTGAGGAGCCAATCAGAAGCCAGCATTTTGATGACGTCACACATGGCGGGAGTTTTGAATTCAAATATTCGGCTCGACCCACCCTTAACCACCCACGTGGTCTGTCACGTGATCATTAGGCAGCCAATGGGAGGCTAGTATTTGGTCACGTGACCCCCTGGCGGGAGATTAAAATTTA
>NW_027113741.1:31066-53111 GCF_000696795.3 Halyomorpha halys | reverse complement strand
CGAATATTTGAATTCAAATCTCCCGCCATGTGTGACGTCATCAAAATGCTGGCTTCTGATTGGCTCCTCAAATCAGTGTGCCAGCTCCCCCATTCTCTCTCTACTGATACACACAGTCAATCAGCAATCTTCCACCATTTTTATTTTCAAATAGAGGTTTAGCTTTTCTTTGATAATAACAGTGTTTTTATATTAAAACAATAAGCAATTTCAAATAAATTCTAAAAAGTTGTTCAGACCCTCCTTTATTAAAGGGTCCAGGATTTTCAAACTTGCTAAGGGTGTAAATTTTTCAAATTCATCAAGGGTTCAGGAGGGTCTTGGTAAAGCTCTTGTAAATCCTCACAAGCTGGATGTCATCTAATAATGCTATCTTTCATGCATTTTTATATAAGTATTAACATTCCTGAACTAAACAAATTATTTATTTAACAATTTAATATATCGATAAATACAAATAGTTTGGTTGCCGGCTATTCTCTTATACAATTCTCTATCTGAAAGGACCATATCATCAGTGCCAGTCATTGGCCAAGCCAGACATACATTTCACGGAGATCTAAATAGAAATGTCCTCTCCAAGTGCCCAACCTGAAGTGTCCTTAAATCTCTCCCTTCCATACACCCTCTAAAGCCTTCCTTCTTTACTACCACAGAGCAGAGTTATCCCTTTGTTTATTTTTTTTAAGGCGAGAATTTCTGATTAGCTCCACCCTCTGAAGCTCTGCCATAACAGCTGGCGAATAAGTTGAGAAAGTAATCAATTACTTACTTTTAGAGTATGCCCCAAAACCGTTTCCAGGAGATCACCTGATTGATTCAATTAAGCCTTCTGATATAATGCACTAATCTCTCTTGCAATCTCCTTTAGAATTTTTTTGAAGGACTTCGTGTTTTCTAGTACCAAATAGACCCTTTTTTGTCTATTATTTTAATGATAAACTAATGTTCCAAGTATCTAAGACCAATAAAACTAGTTTTGAGACTAAAATTGTATAAAATTTATTTAAACAATAATAACCAGTCTCAAGAAAGTGTAAAGATTTTATATAAATTAAGTTTTAGTTTAATATTTCTCATTTAGTAAAAATGCTTTGTTCTATTAGTTGTCCTTGTCGGATTTAAGTAATCCGATTTTCGCGGCTGATTTTTGGATTTATATAAAGTCGGGGTCGGGGGTCTCATTTTCTGATGCCCCCCCCTTTTCGCGGACACCGGAAGGCTCCGAAGACGCTGCAACTGCAATGCCGCCCCAGCCTAAGCTTCATGCAAGCTAGGACCTGCCCTACCCCTACCATCACGCCAGGCTCCAGGACACGCTGGCTAGTCCTTGAAGAGGAAAGACGTCTTTTCAGACACCTCGGCGAGGATACATGGTATTCACCATATTCGCCAACCGCTGAACTTACACAGGAAGGGGATAGGATACGTCACCGTGGCGGCGAAGACGTCACTCAGATAAGCCAATAGTATATATGAGACCCCAATGCTCTGTTTTCATATTATTATAAATAATTAAATCAAATTAAAAACCTAACACATTAACCATAACTGCCCTTCCAGGGATTAATACGTTATAAATTAAACAGAAAATATAAATGCATGTTGTTATGAGCAGAAAGTGTCTCACAATTTTTAGCCCCCTTTTTCCACACATTACTTACAAGCATAAAATTACACTCGGGACACCTGCAGTATAGAACGAGCAGGTCCCGATGTAACAAAATTGGTGCAATCCGGATGAGGATTTCAGTGTGGAGTATAATGAGACTTATAAAAATAATTTTTGTGTGAGACATTTCGCCCACTTTTAATTGTCCTTATAATTATTTATATGAGTTAGCACAAATTTAATTATTATTAAATGCGTAATAATTTAAAAAGAGTTAATAGATTTAACGTACGTGGGTGTCCAGTCTGTTATTCGAGCCTAATTCCTTCTGCAGACTCACGCAAGACCTGTTAGGCATTATAGGTCAATTCACCGAGCGCCTCATTGTTTATACGTAGCTAATTTATTATTTGTGTTAAAATTTATTTAAAGTTCCGTTAGTAAAAAAAAAAAAAATAATAGTAATTAATTCTTTGTGTTGCATGCTCGTATTTATGTATGAATGAATGTGTATTTATTGTGTGAGTGTTTTTTGTTAATATATTGTTGTTATTTAAAAAAAAAAAGTATAGTTTTACAACCTATTTATTTATCTAATATTCATTATTTTATTAATAACGTTCAGGATTAATTCGTTCACCTGTTACGATTATTTATTTAACGTAATAAAAATAAAATAAAATATCGCTGATTATTGTATATTGTTTACACATCGATCGCGAATCGCTGAAATTATATTGAAACGTTTTAATAAATTAAAAAATGGGATTAAATGATCAATCGAATGCCGAAATCGATAGGGTTCGGTCACTGGAGTGCAAGCTACGACGCGTTAGGTGGGGTCTCCTCAAGTTAGGCTCACTTGCACTCGTCACCGCCGCGGACGATGACTCGTTTATCGATTTTGAAGTCGATTATGACGAGTGCAAGACACTTTGGGCTGAATATGAGACAATTTGGGATGAGTTGGACTCCGCATACGCGTCCCCGGTAGCTTCTGCGATGCCGTCCGATTGGGAAGCGGATTACATGTTACGAAACGACCTGCGACAGGTCGAGGTGCGGTACCGCAGAATTAGGGCTCAGCGCGATTTCACCGCTCAGGGGGCTAAAACGGTCTTTGCCGCGCCAACGTACCCGTCCCAACTGCCCAACATTCGGATCCCGGGATTCGACGGTGAGCTATCCTCCTGGCCACGGTTTCGGGACACATGTGTCGCTCTTGTTCACGACAACACGCAATTGGCACCCGTGAATAAGATGCACTATTTAAAGAGTGCTCTTAGTGGGGAACCCGCGTCGCTGCTAGCCAGATTCCCTTTCGATGCCAACTCCTATCAGCCGATTTGGGACGCGCTGGTGCGTGAATATAATAATCCGCGCGTTCTCGCTTCAAGGTGCCTGCAAAGGGTCTTGAACCACAAATTCTCCACGTCTGGCGGAGAACGCGCGAAGTACGCTGCATATTTGGCCGAGGTTGGTGAGGGGGTCGAGTCGTTTCGGGGTTTGGCTTTAGAGGACGAGACGGATGTCATCCTGTCCACATTAGTTCTCCGAGCTTTGGACCCCGTCACCAGACGGCACTTTGAGCTTTCCCATGCAAGCAGCGAATTTCCCACCGCCGATGAGGTGATAGCGTTCGTGAGACACAGACTAATGGCGTGCAAGCTGTCTCACGAATTCAACATGCAGCCTCATTCCGACGCTTCACGTGCTAAGCCCGCCGGTAGAGGAAAGGGCGAAGTTCCCTTGTTTACCAGCAAAAGTTGTCCTTTCGCTAACGTCTCTCCGGATCCATCCGGGTCGCCACCTAGGCGCGCGTCTCCGAGGAAGTCGGGCGGATCAAGGCGTCGTCGGTCGTCTGGCACTTCTCCGCGCCCAAAGTCAACCTCTCCCGGCAAAGAACGTTGTCCCCATTGCGAGGGCGGCACCTATTGGGGCGGTGCTTCCGCTTTCTGGCCTTGCCTCTTCAGGAGCGAAACGACTTTATCAAGTCATCCGGTCTATGCCGGAACTGCCTGAGGCCAGGTCACCACGCTCCAAGGTGTCCTTCGGAATTCACGTGCAGATTTTGCCGCGCCAAGCATCACAGCGCGCTGCACGTTGGAGATTCAGCCGGTTCTCTCGAAAAGGGAAATTCGTCGAAGTCAAGCTATTTCGTGGGCCACACACGCGCCACTACCAACCCTTGTTCGGAGGCTCTAATGGGCACTGCACGCGCCCAATTGTGTGGCTCGAAGCATTCCGCGCACGCACTGCTACTACTGGATTCCGGCAGCCAGTACACCTCTGTTACTGCCGAACTCGCAACGAAGAATCGCCGGTTTGGGAGGTACTCAGGTCGCCGACATCAAGGGTGCGATGACGTTTAGTCTTCGGTCCCTTATCGACGATAACTTCAAGGTCCGTGCGCTCGTTGTTGAAAGTATCACATCCGACTTACCCAGGCGTCCGGTTCCTTCGCGGGTGATCGGAGATTTGTCGCAACACGTCTTGGCCGACCCTTCTTTTGGCGTTCCCGGCCCCATCGACTTGCCCGTAGGCGTTGACCTATACCCCCGCCTCGTTACTGGTGCCCCCACTAAGGCCTTCGGGGACGGTCGACTATATTTTCTGCCAACAGTCTTCGGCAAAGTCGTGATGGGGACTTGCTCTAGCAGCGCTGCACCTACTGGCATCACGCTCCTCCTACAGGATGATGCATCCATCTCGGAGCAGCTTAAGGCCTTTTGGGACCTGGAGGAACCGGGCCCTGCTGATCTAAAACACCCGGAGGACGTGCTCTGGGAGAAAATATTCACGCAAAAGCACACTCGCACCGCTTAAGGCAGATACGTCGTGAGACTGCCTAGAAAGGATTCCTCTGGTGAGCCCGATCTCAACCCCTCGATTGCGCTGCGTAGGCTTTACTCCCTCGAAAATAAATTCAGAAGAGATCTGCGGCTTAAGGAACAATACATCCAATTCATGACGGAATATGAGCAACTCAGCCACATGTCGGTCGCGAGCACACCTGCAAGGTATGTAATACCTCACCATGGCGTCTGGCAAGTTAAGCCACAGGGGACGAAGTTACGAGTGGTGTTCGACGCCTCCAACAGTGCGGGAGCAGTGAGCCTCAACGACGTTCTCATGTCTGGCCCCAAGCTTCAGCAGGACCTTAGTGATATTCTGATCCGATTCAGATCCTATCCCATCGCACTGACAGGAGACTTAGTGAAGATGTACCGTCAGATCCTAGTGTGCCCCGAGGCCCGGAAGTTGCAGCACATATTTTGGCGAGCTGATCCATCCCAGCCGGTTGTTGAATATCAGCTCAACACTGTAACTTATGGCATTAATACCAGCGCTTACCAAGCCATTCGTACGGTTCAGCAGCTACGGCAGGACGAGGGCCCATGCTTCCCACTGGCAGCCGCACGGCTCGTAAACTCCATTTAAGTCGACGATTTCGTGTCTGGCGCTAACTCCATCGAAGAGGCACGTTTGCTCAAGACGCAGCTAATAGGTTTGTTTGAGCGTGGGGGTTTTGAGATAAGCAAGTGGTCATCCAATGCTACCGAGCTTCTGTCTCACCCGGACAATCCGCAGCCCCCTTATTCGATACCACAGGTTGATAGCCTTTTCGTCAAAATCCTGGCCCTCGTCTGGTGCTCCACCGACGACTATTTTTCCTTTTCGGTCGAAGAACCAGAGCGCTTGGCGACAAAACGAGTCATTTTGTCGCATATCGCACGAACATTCGATCCCCTCGGGTTCTTGTCACCCATAATTTTCCATGCCAAAACTCTCCTCCAGGAGATGTGGCGTCAGGGCTTGGATTGGGACGAGCCTCTACCCAAGAGTTTACAGGAAAAGTGGATCTCCCTGACCAACCGATGGTCCTCTCTGAGCCATGTGAGAATACCCAGATACGTATTCACCGCCCATTCGCGTTCACAGCTGATAGGGTTCTCAGACGCCTCATCTAAGGGTTACGCCGCTGCGGTCTACATTCGGGTGTTAACGCCGGAAGGGATCATCAACTCTTTCCTACTGAAGTCGAAAACAAAAGTAGCGCCTACCAAATTTAAATCCATACCTCAATTAGAGCTTTGTGGCTCTCTTCTACTTCAGAGGGTCATGTCCTCGATCACCTTCGAGGCCTCCCTCCCTCCTCTGTATTACACTGACTCGACGGTCGTCCTCACTTGGTTACGGACGCCCTTGTATCGGCTCAAGGTCTTCGAGGCAAATAGGGTTTCGGCCATTCTCAAGGCGTCACAAGTTGATCAATGGCGATTCGTGAGGTCCGAGGTCAATCCCGCCGACATTGCCTCACGAGGATGTCTTCCCACCGAGCTTTTGGGTTCGTATTTCTTGTTTTACGGGCCCCCTTGGTTAAGGGAAGAAACTCTCCCCCTGTTTAGGGTGTGCCGACAGAATCAGAAGGCCAATGAGTCAGGGATGTCCCTCCTTTCTCGCGCAGCCCCAGAAATTTATGATGATGCATGGATGGCTCGGTTCTCGTCGTTCCAGCGTTTAATGCGAGTTACGGCGCTCATCCTTCGCCTCGCCGAACATGCCCGTTCTCGATCGAGTCCCTTAACCGGCCCCATTTCAGCAAAGGAATATTCTCGAGCGCTATTGGCCTGTGTCCGTCTTGTACAGCACACTTCTTTGCCTCCCAACCTGCACTCGTCTTCAGTTCCCAGGGAATACCGGCAACTGAATCCATTTGTTGATGAGGTTGGGCTTATCAGGGTGGGCGGTAGGATCCGCAACTCCGAGGCACCTCAGGACCAGAAACACCCCTTACTACTTCCTCACGATCATCATATTACACGCCTCGTCATCGATGACATACATCTCATACACTTTCATGCTGGTCCGATTTTGACCCTCTCTTTGTTAAGGAGCCGATTCTGGGTACCAAGAGTGCTGAAAGTCATAAAGAGCAGCACATACCGATGCACGCAGTGCAGAATACAAAAACCCCAGCCGAAAGTCCCTCTTATGGGTGACCTCCCAGGTTCCAGATCCGAGCGTCACCGACCTTTTCTGCAGGTCGGCGTAGATTACGCAGGTCCCCTACTGATAAAGGCGTCCCCGCGCCGGAAGGCTGCTATTAACAAGGCCTACTTCTGCATATTCGTGTGCATGTCCACCAAAGCCATCCACTTGGAATTAGTTTCATCTCTGACCACTGATGCTTTCCTCGCCGCTTTGGACCGCTTCGTCGCCCAAAGGGGCCTGCTTCGATGCATACATTCCGACAACGGTACCAATTTCGTTGGAGCCTCCAAATTCTTAAGAGTTTTACTCTTTCTTGAGAGGCAATGCCGACCGGTGGGTGGAGCATTTCTCTCCAAAAAAACGTGGAATGGCGGTTTATCCCACCCCACGCTCCTAACTTCGGTGGATTATGGGAGGCCGGGGTCAAGTCCGTGAAGACCCTACTCACGAGCGTGGTGGGCGGACAGCCCCTGACCTTCGAGGAGCTCAACACTGTGCTGGTGCGAATTGAGGGCACGCTCAATTTCCGTCCTCTCTGTCCGATGCGGGACGACTCCGAAGATTTCAATTACTTGTCACCGGGACACTTCTTGATCAGTGCTCCGTTAGAGAGCATTCCCCTCGACATCGAAGAATCTTCTCGTCTCAACTTATCCTCCAGATGGCGTCTGGTGCAACAAAGCGTGTCCCACGTATGGTCTCGTTAGCAGCGGGATTACCTACATCAACTCCAGCAACGAACCAAATGGACTAAAGATCATCCAGGTCCGTCTGTGGGCGACCTCGTCGTAATGATCGAGAACCGCTCTATGCCTGGAACCTGGCCCGTTGCACGAATAGCGGAGGTGTTTCCTGGCAAGGACGGTGTAGTTAGGGCCATTTCTGTGCGCACGCCTAACGGCAAGATCCTCAAGCGTCCTGCGTCCTCCGTGGTGACACTGATTGCGGAAAAGGACCCAGAACAAGCAACCTGAGGGTACATCTTGGGTTCAACATTCGTTAGTCGTTATTCGCCTCGTACTTTAATCGTCTCGCATCTCCAACTGGCTCACGTCACCGACCGTCGACCAGGAACATTCGTAATCGTTAATGGTCAACATTTATCTATGTATATATTGTCTGGTTTTTATTTTCATTGTTCTGCATGTTTGGTTAGATTTTATCGTTCGTGTTGCCTACGGGCCCTCTTATGTGGAGAGGGGTTATTCACCTATTTTTTACGGCAGACTGTGCCTTCCCCGTCTCTTTGAATTTTTCTATTTGTAAATCCGGCTGAGCCAAATTTAGGTGGGCGGTATGTCGGATTTAAGTAATCCGATTTTCGCGGCTGATTTTTGGATTTATATTAAGTCGGGGTCGTGGGTCTCATTTTCTGATGCCCCCCCTTTCCGCGGACACCGGAAGGCTCCGAAGACGCTGCAACTGCAATGCCGCCCCAGCCTAAGCTTCATGCAAGCTAGGACCTGCCCTACCCCTACCATCACGCCAGGCTCCAGGACACGCTGGCTAGTCCTTGAAGAGGAAAGACGTCTTTTCAGACACCTCGGCGAGGATACATGGTATTCACCATATTCGCCAACCGCTGAACTTACACAGGAAGGGGATAGGATACGTCACCGTGGCGGCGAAGACGTCACTCAGATAAGCCAATAGTATATATGAGACCCCAATGCTCTGTTTTCATATTATTATAAATAATTAAATCAAATTAAAAACCTAACACATTAACCATAACTGCCCTTCCAGGGATTAATACGTTATAAATTAAACAGAAAATATAAATGCATGTTGTTATGAGCAGAAAGTGTCTCACAATTTTTAGCCCCCTTTTTCCACACATTACTTACAAGCATAAAATTACACTCGGGACACCTGCAGTATAGAACGAGCAGGTCCCGATGTAACAGTCCTTTTATTGGGCACTATCATTTTATCCATCATTAACTTTTAGACTTTCTCTCTCTCTTCACTAATTACTACATTATAATATTTAATATAATACTATAATTATATATTTTTATTAGGGAAAATAATTAAGGTGATTCCTCCATCCTTGGCTATAAAAACCGTCTTTTAATGAATTACAGAAAAATAATGCATGAAAATCATTAAAAAGTAATGAATCATATAATGTTGCATAAATGATTTAATAGAAATATGCTGATAAAAATTACATAAACCTAGGATAAAAATTAATAAATTTCTTCTTTTTTTTTTTTTAGTCACAAGTTTTCTGTTTGGGCTTGGAATATGTGGAATCCATGTGATGCTATTGCAATTATATTTTTTTTAATTGGTCTTTCTTTGAGGTTGAAACCTACATCGATGGCTATGGGAAGAGTTATGTTTTGTGTAGATATTGTTTATTGGTATCTTAGAATTTTGAATATATTAGGAGTCAACAAATATTTAGGCAAGTATATAATATTAAAATTCATTATTTACTGTTCCATATTAATGTTACATATTGTTTATTATATCAATTACATGAATTGAGGGATGGAGATATAAAAGGTGATATATTCAGTTTTTGTCATTTTTTTTTTTATTTTACATTCAATTTAGTGTCACCTTTAAGGTGAACCAGACTTAATCTCTCAAAATGTATTAAATCCCATCCAATTTTGTATTCAAAATTAGAATTAAGATCAAGAGGGAATTGATGAAATCAAATCAGCTTTCCCAATTATATTTATCCTTCCTGTTTTAGGTTTGGTTTGTATTGTGTGTGTCAAAGGGAGTATGAGAAAGTGAGAGAAATTTAATAATGTCTATGAAATTTATTATTGAATAAATAATTACTGATTACTATATTTCAGGTCCTTTAGTAACAATGATGGGTAAAATGGTCAAGAACATGATATATTTTGTTGTCCTTTTGCTTGTTGTATTAATGAGTTTTGGAGTTTGTCGTCAAGCCATTCTTTTTCCTGATTCTGATCCTAATTGGTCTCTTGCGAAAGATGTCTTTTTTCAACCATATTTCATGTTATATGGAGAGGTAAAATTAGTCATTTCTATTTACTATGATTACCATAATTAGCATAACAATTTATCTCTTTACAGTTTATCTCATATACTTTCTGTTAATTAATAATTTTTGTAATATTTAATTGTTGTTTGTTGACAACTATTTGTACTTAATCTCTTTTGATTATATTAGTTGCTTATCTATTTTTCACTAGTTTGATTAAACCATATTAATTTGAATCTTCTTCCATTACTTGAAGAGTATTCAATCTAATTGTAAAAATATTAAAAAAAAAAATCATGAATTTGAATATGTTGTTGGTTATTTTATCAATGGATTTAAGGTATTTGCTGATTCAATTGATCCTCCTTGTGGTGATGAACCTGGAATGGAAGCATGTCAGACTGGTCGTTGGATAACTGTTGTAGTAATGTCAACATATTTGCTAGTTGCTAATATATTGCTCATTAATCTTCTGATAGCAGTGTTCAACAACATTTTTATTGAAGTAAATGCTATAGCACATCAGGTGAGCAATTATTGTTACATGATTCAGTTGTTATTTAATATTGATAATCATTTATGGTGAATTTTAATGCCTTGTAGGTATGTGGGATGGTTTAGAAAAATTCAAGTTAATGTTATGTAATGGATGGTTGTTAAATTTAATAAAAAATAGGATTTATTTAATATAATTTTTTTTGTTTCAGGTTTGGATGTTTCAGAGATTTACTGTTGTTATGGAATATGAGCAAAAACCAGTTTTACCTCCCCCTCTTATAGCATTTTGCCACGTTTATTTATTATTTAAATTTCTCCGAAGAAAACTGAAAGGTGTTCAAGAAACTTATGATAATGGTTTAAAACTCTTTTTGGATTCTGAAGACTTAGAACGACTGTATGATTTTGAAGAAGAGTGTGTAGAAGGATATTTCCGGGAGAAAGAGTCAAAACTACAACAATCAACTGATGAAAGAATTAAGCAGACAACTGACAAAGTTGATCATATTTACCAGAAAGTAGAAGATATAAATCAAAAAGAAAATACTCAAAATTCCACTATTCAGGTAATTGTAAATTTGTATTTTCATTAGAAAGCCAAAGATTATTAACAGTCAAGTGCTCATTCTAGCTGGTATTTTTTTCTCATGAGTGACTTAAGCTGCATTATGTCTTGCAAAATCAACAGTAAAAGTGATTAAAAAAAAAATATGAAAATAATTGAAAAATTTGTTATTGATTCACCATGCACTGTATTTTTAGAATTAAAGTGCTTTAATGGATTATTAGATATTTTTATATGCTTTAATTAGGCAGTCATTGACTACTTAAAGTTTTACTTTTTCTTAAATGTTATTTAGCTATCTTGTTTGACACAAAAAGATGAGCCTTAATTAAGTTAGTCAATTGATCGATAAAATGTTATTAATATATATAATTAATATTCTGTTTAGTAAATTGTATTCACTTTTCTACTATCTATGTATTCAAAGAGGATAATATTTACTTTTTCTTTTAGTCTGTTGATTTTCGTCTTCGAAAACTAGAAGAAATTGCGGAACAAACAACTAAAACTTTAGGTGTAATACATCGTTTTATGGCCATACATAGTCGTTCTGATCTTGAATTTCTTCCTGATCTTCCAAGACCTCGAAGAGCCAGTGAACATTCAGATGCATTTTCAGAGATATCTGATACCAATAACTTAACTGTTGACAAACAACGTAGAAAAGGACCTATAAGAGCAATGACTGAGGTCAGATCAGATTATGTAGTTTTTGAACCATATCATATTACCACAAAACAAACTTCAGCCGCCAAAACTGAGAAGCTAGCTAAAAATGGTTGTACTGAAGGAAATTCAGATGACAAGGTAATTAATGTTATTATTAATTTCAAGGATAGAAAATATAAACTTCAAAATAAAACTAAAATTTTTATCTATTTAACATTCAAACTACAATAGAATATTAATTACAATTTATGTGGTACAAATAAGAATAGTATCCTGATGATGTGTTTATGTGATTGATTACATGTTTTTATTTTTTTATTCTCCTACAGTTAGTTTCAGAAGTTTTTTACTGTTTATATATTTACTTTTTGAATTATTTAACCCATTTTAAATTTTCGTATAATACCACACTCCTCCCCAAAAAGTTTCAACTTTATATTACAAAATTTCTGTGATCTGTACTTCCCATAAAGTTTTGTATTAATATCAGTGTGATAACAGGCTTGTTAAGTATTCACTCTAATTCTAAAATATTTTCTTTTAAAAGACTAGTGAAATACTATAAGGCTATGACAATATTGATAATACCATGTTAAGGAAAAAGTTAAATTTAATTGTGTTAACGCCATATATATTAATTAAAATGTAAATATTTTAAATAGGCAGTTAATAGTTTTAATTACATTATAGGTATGTTTTTTTTAAATGAAGGGAATTATACTTGTGCTAATGTTTACATGGTGAAATACCGGCTAGGATTATTTGCCACAACAGTACAACAAGTAGTAGCCTATGTACAGTCGCCCATTGACTTAGTATGATATAGTCACCCTGTGGAGTAGCCTACTTATAGTCGCCCTGTCGAGTAACCTACATACAGTCGCCCTGTCGGCTTGGTGTAGGACAGTCACCCTGTCGCTATATTGGTCACCAGACCTTGCTACGTGATCATCAGAGCGCCGGTTCGCTGTGTGGGCCCACCTACTTTTAAGAACAGAAGTTATCACCGACCTTTTGGAACGAAGTTCAGGACCCCGACCCATCGGACCCATCATTTAGTAAAAAAACATTGTAAATAACAATTTTATTTTTTTTTTTATTGTATTTTTTTTCAAAAGAAGGATTTTTTAAAAATTTGGTTCTATATTTTTGGAAAGTTTCTTTTTGTTTTTAATTTAATTTATTGTTTTGTTTTATTTACTTTACAAATAAATGTTTCTATCCGAGCCAGCATTTATTTTGTTTTTTTTTAGTTAAGCTTTCCGACAAGGAGACAAAGTCGATTTGAGGTGGCTTAACATATTTTTTGATCCTCTGGGCCTTGGATATAAATATTTATTTGTAAATTTTAACATAGTTTTGGTCTTCCGGGCATTGGTTTAAACATTTATTTGTATATTTGAACATAATTTTGATCCTCCAGGCCTTGGATATAAAAATTTATTTACTAGGAGATGATGGTTGGGGGTGCGGCCAAAATGAAACACAAATAAGTTGGTGTAGCTTATTTAATTGTGCCAAAGTCACCTATGTATCCATTTTATTTTCCACTTCTCTCATAACTTCATTTTATTAATTCCATTCTGTAAAATTATTCACTTTATGTCATTCTGTTTATATTTTATTTTTTATTTTCTATACTTATTGGTTGTTATCTTGTTCTGTTCTTAGCCCTGATGAAGGTTAGAATCTCTAGCCGAAACGTTGGCACAATTAAATAAGCTACACCAACTTATTTGTGATTCATTTTGACCGCATCCCCAACCATCATCTCCTAGTTAGGGCCTTGGATATAAACATTCATTTGTATATTTGAGCATAATTTTGGTTTTCCGGGCCTAGAATATAATTTTTATTAATTAACTCAATTATTTTAATAGTGAAGTTGTGCATGATAATTTTATTAATTATTTTATATTTTGTTTTGAAAGGTAAGTAATGGCGCCAAAAGTTGATAAAAATAATATTGAATTATCTGAGCTTGAGGATGAATTATTAGATTTAGCTCAAGATAAAAAAGATACCAGGGATATAGGGTATTCCTGTTCAGAAAATCCTGGAAAAGTAAATTTATTTAAAGCCCGATTATCTACGTTAGATATTGCTTTTGATAAATTTCAGGGATGTTTTAAAGAGGCAAAATCTCTAGCTAGAATTTTAGAAGATGGATCGATCTCGCGATTTGATGCTTCACGGTCTAAGACTAGAAATATGTATTATGAGGCTTTGTCTTTTGGAATTACAGGGGAAACAACCGCCACCAGCCAGTCTGTTATCTAAAATATTAATAAATTTGACTTCGAATCGCGGATTAAATTACCAACCATTAATCTACCCTTATTTAATGGCCAAATTTCGAATTGGGTTTCATTTAAAGACACCTTTATTTCTTTAATTCACTATAATGTAAATTTGAGTGAAATACAAAAATTTCATTATTTTAAGTCCGCTTTAAAAGGTTCAGCGCTACAATCGATATCGTCCATTATAACAACTTCTGACTTATGAACAAGTCTGGGCAGCTCTGGTACAGAAATAATACAATAAACGAATTATTGCCACAAATTATTTAATAAACATTTTTAGTTTCAAACCGATTACAAAATTTGAGTATCGATCTTTGCAAAATTTTGCCGAGGTAGTGTTGGAGAGTGCGACGGCCTTCAAAAATATGAATCTTCAGGATCCTTCCGGATTTATATTGATGACGTATTGCCTCAGGTTATTGGACCGTAAATCACGGAGCGTTTTGAGAATGAATTTTGTTCTGCAGCTGATAATAATAATTGTAATACAATTACAAACTGACACCCTAATTTCGAATTTCTTTTTAAATATTCAACATTCACCTTCCCACAGTTCTCAAAATTTTACTAAAAAGGTTTTAATGTCTACCGATGGGTCCATGACGCATAATAATTGTCTATGTATGTATATATAGTTGACCGTAAAAATTTAAATATAAGAAGGATAGTTTATAACTATTTGTTCTTTTTTTGACCGCAACCCTGACCATCTTCTTATACATAATAATTGTCCTTTATGCCGAGAAAGACATCGTTTGTATAGGTGCTCGCACTTTCGCTCAATAGAACCAAAACAACGTTTCGATAAAATACGACCGCTAAATTTATGTTACAACTGTTTATTGCCTAGTCATTATACCAATAGATGCCCTTCCCCTGGCTCTTGTAATAAATGCGAAAGGCGACATCATCCATTGTTGCATTTTCCAACATCTAATAAGCGGACGAATGACGCAGATGGGAAGGTTACTAATACTTCTTCATCTTCCCAAAATAATGATGTATTAGAGCGAGATCCTTCTCCAGAAAATATGCAAGGTTCTGACAAGAAAACTAGGGACTCAAAGAGTTCAGTTCTGTCATCGTTATCCGAGTCCAGTGACTCAGTACTATTAGGTACTGCGATAGCTCGAATTAAGGACCGTAATGGACAATACTAGCCCATAGGAATTTTGATCAACTGTAGATCACAACGATCGTTTATTACATCAGCCTGCGCACAAAGTTTAGGTTTGGAGCAGAATGTAACCCCCAGCCATTGCATAGTTTCGGAGATAACCCAACTAAAGGTGGGAATTTTCAGGTGTGTTGCACCTTAGGGCCCCAGCACATATTCCATCCACGTCTTAAAACAAATGCCGTAATCTTTCCGAAGATAACCTATAAGATACCTTCCTGTCCAATCCCCAATGTGATTCACGAACATTTTCAAAATTACGACTTGGCTGATAAAAGGGGTCTGATCCAGGGTCCCATCGATTTTTTACTAGGTGCCGATTTAGTCGGACAAATTCTATCAGGCGAGTGTGTAAGTAAGGAGAGTTACCCCAACACTATGAAAACAATATTTGGCTGGGTGATCATGGGATCTTTAACACCTAACTCGGGCTCAAAGGAGATAAATGTTGCACTAATTACCTCTTGTCAATTACCACTTCCAAATGAACTCAATGACACAATAGAGAAATTTTGGGAGATGGAAACAGTCCCCAAGTTGTGAAAATTGGTCCTCGAAATGCTCCACAGAAGAACAGGCTTTGGAAGCATCACTTCTAACCACCTCTTCAGGACTCTCAAAGTTTACCTTCAGGTGGAAAAGACTGCTTGAAGGAAATGCAGCATCATTTTCCTGGCGGAAGTGAAAGATACTCTCGTGTAAGGCGGGCCAGTGACGGAGCGAACCACTTCTGTTCTGAACAATATTCTGTTAGAGCACTCCATCTGGAGCAAAAACAGTTGAAGAAAACCATTGTTAACATGAGCGAAGGTTCTGGACTACAGTACCGCCATTGCATTGATCTCCAACAGATGAGGGTCAGATCGCCTCCTTCACCACCTCAAACTATTAATGGAGACGTTTCTCCTTTTACCCCCTCAGGTTTTCCTATTTATTATTCTGGAGTTAGATACTGTGACAACCCTGGAGGGTACCTTTCTCAACACTTTCAAAGCCTCCATTTCCAGTAGCCTGTCATCCAGCTTGTACCTATTCATCCAACTAGTTCAATTACTCAAGGTATAGCCAAAAATTTTCAGTTTATCAAATACAATGGTGAGAACCCTATGCCTTTACCTGAGAGTAACCCCTTTGCCTCCTCTATCCAGGATTCAGAAAGAAAACAGAACTGTTGACAGAAGGGTGAACCCTCTGATTTCTGTGACCGAACCTGAATCACCGACTGATAAGGCTCCACATCTGCTATTATCAACAGAATCTGTAGGTCTTTAAAAAATCATATCAGGGTGCTTTCAAGTTCCTTTAAGCGAGCCCTGTTCATGGCTAGCAACCAATGAAGAAGTCGTCCTATTGGAACAGGCTGTGACCGCTGTCACTCCATCAGAATTCAGGTGTGTTAGTAGAGGAGACACTTTGATTTGTCATTATGAATTTGGTTTGGCCCATTTGTGAATCATTATACTCTATTTGAAATTCCAATTAATAAGTGGCACCTCTAAGTGAAACCTTAAAAGAACCAACAGATCAGGGTGAGGGATCAGCTGGAGAAACAGTGATCCAAATAAAGAATACAACTATGTGATGAAGCTCCTCCTGAATTTTCAGAAACAAATGAATGAAAATTTTGATTTATTTGAAAGAAAGATGGGTGAAGTGATAAATGATAATGTTGATCGACTAGGAAGAAAGATAGATGTAAGGACCTAAAGGGTGGATGAAAATCTTGGTAAATTTGTACAAAAAATTGGGAAAAGTTTAGAGGACTGCTTTAAATGAAAAGCTCTAATCCTGCTGAAGAGAAAATAGAAAACAAAATTGAAGACCTGAAGACAGAAAATCAATATGATACCTCTGCTGTAAATAAAGAAGAAAACAATATTGAAGAGCTTAAAGACCAGGAAATTGAGGGTCTGGAGACAAAGAAGGAACCCCTTATGACTGAAAATCATAGCCTAGAATACCAAAAACTTCCCCCAGTTTTTATGGAGAAATTAAAGAAAGTAAAAAACTTTTTCCAACGGACAAGAAGGAGCTAACTTTACCTTGAACCCTGTGAAGAAATTTTAGAGATTAAAGAAACTCCTTTGATTTGTCCAAAGGATACCAATGAAGAATTTCTCCAACATAAGAATGAGTTCCAGGACGTAAAACCCAAGAATGAGAATTGTCAAACCATAATTAGTCTAATCAACTTCTTAAATCAAGGAGATAAAACTTCACGATTAGCAAATTAACTAATCATATTAGAAGGGTTTCATGAAAAACTTTCAGTAGATAAACAATCAATTATTAGGAACTTGAATTATAATTATAACAGAGATTTGCCAACTGTACTGATCATTCTACTGATTTTGAAATATGAGTTTTTGGGGGCAATATGGTCTTGGCCCATGTGAGGAAAGGCCGCTTACTATTATATGGTGATATGTGGCAGTCTCGGATAAATGGCATTGATTTAAATAACTAAATTAATAACAGGAAACTGTTGTAGTGTTTGAAAATAAGAAAGTAGAAAGATGGCCGTTACAGTGATTGACCATACCAAAGTTTTAAGTAATCAAACTTTAATACTAAATAAAATAAATATGGAATATATTTTTAATAAATGATAATTACATTTAAAATAAGTTTTATATTGTCTTAGTTCTGAAAAAAAAATGCCAATTACAGTGAGAAATAACATATTCCCATAATTAATTAGCACCCCAAAAGTAGAAAATAAAATATCTTTAGATCAAATATTATGTTTTTTTTGTGTAAACAATCCAAATATGATTTGTTTAAAGTAATTAGGGAAGAGTAACACTCAAATTCGGAGTAGACGCATGTCCTCTCTGTTGTCCTAAGGTAGGATTCAGATATTTGTACTTGTTTGGTCAAAGGAAGAACCCTTAGTGTGGAGTACCTATAGGGTCTCCTAGTGTCCCAAAGATGGGATTGGTAATTTTTGGGAAGATAAAGAAATCTTCTAGATACACACCCAGAATACTGAGGTAGTGTTTATATTGACCCAAAAGGGGCTCAAATAATATCTGTCGTTAAATGCTTTGTGCCTTAAACATCTTGGCAGGGGCAATAATAAAATGTTACTAGGGAAATTCTAATATATTTAATGGCCACATGAGACAAAAGAATATCATGAAGAATTATAATTATTGGTAGAAGCAGATCATCTATTATATTTGATGAATTTCTTAATAAAATTTTCCATTTATA
Organism: Halyomorpha halys; assembly: GCF_000696795.3. NCBI lineage: Eukaryota > Metazoa > Arthropoda > Insecta > Hemiptera > Pentatomidae > Halyomorpha > Halyomorpha halys. The sequence continues at coordinate 35,099 of NW_027113741.1, read as the reverse complement.
AAAAATGAAAGTTAAAAAAAATTAACTTAAGTCCATAGTTTGATAGGTCATTGTAAATTAATTTAATTTGATAGTATTTTTCATAATTAAGGACTGAGATTCATTCAGTTCACCTGAGAACTAGAAATATATCCTAATTTTTGGTAATAAAAAAACCTTTTGAAGATTGATTAGCCATCTCTTTAAAATAAAGGGAGTTTTGCGACTTTCCTGTAAAATGTATAAATAATACTCCATTCTTATTGTAAAATTCTTTAGAAGAATACCTTGTTTTATTGGATAGTTTCAGTGCTTTGTTTAAAATATAGTTGATTTTATTGACAATGCTGTATAATGAATTAATAGTATGTGTTAATCTGAGTTTATAAGTACTAGTATGGATTTAGAATACTGACTTAATTAACAACAATATATTATAAAGTAAAAGGAGTTAGTAACTCCTTAGAAGATTCCTTTTGTTCATATTAGATGTTTTACCTTTCCAAAAGAGAAAGGGATATGAATATGATGTGTCTTATTTATGTTTATGCAAGGCAGGTAGCTGGGAGAAATGAACAGACATCAATTTTCCTACATTATACTATACTTCCTATTGACCATTTGAAAGAAATAGTGTAAATAAAAATGAAAAGGGTATGTAAATTGTGTTTTTGGAAGAAAAATAAATATTTATGTAAATAAAAAGCATGAAATATTACAAGTGTAGTATATAATGAGAAATTTGTAAATAAATAAGTGCCAATAGCACCTTAGTATATGTGACTTAATTTATTAAATTAAATTAAAGTAAAAGTTATGTAGAAATGGATTATTTAATTACATTCTAAAAGAATTAGATTGGATTATCATTTTAATTTTGTAGCCAACTCAATATAGATCTTGTTTTGATAAATATGTATATGTAATAGCTCTTTAAAGATATTTAATCATTGTAAGTCTTAAAAAGAGAGCATAAATTCTTATATATCTATATTTGTAGTTTAGAAGAGCTGAAAAATTTTCTATAAAAAACTATTTGTTAATATTAGGTCCAGGAACATAGTAAACTTTTTATGTTTATTCTTTAAAGAAAAATCAATGAACATAGATTCATTGCTTCTTGTTTTCTCCAACACGTAGAATGCTATATATTGACAACACCAGGTTGCGGAAGAAGTTAAATTTAATTAAATGGGTATATTGGATATTCATTATCAGTATTTGCTGGCTCATAAAAAAGGGGTCGGCTTGCAGCTTATTAAGGGTCAAGCAGCATTAAAGCTCTTGACCACACAGAGAACTTATAAGGATGATGGAGTACTCTTGAATAAGTAGTACACCAGATGGGTGGGTAGCTAGACCTACATCATGACCAGCCATAAAGATTAGAGGAAGACACAAAAGCATTTTAGAGGCCATAAGGAAGCCACTCAATGTGTAGGGGTGGAGTACTAGGTTCTGCCCCAAAGCATGATTAGCCAATGGAAGGGCTTGAAAGAAAGTAGAGAGGAAAAAAGAGATTTTTACATTTATTTATTTATACACAATTACATCTAGCATACCATAACAAGGGGGTCTGCGGTACCTAGCTCTTGGTTTGTAAATATAGGTAACTCATTTCTAAGAATTGGAGGTCAGTTCCCATCAGGAACTGATAGAGAAATAGAAATACGTAGATAAATAATAAATGCAATTTATGGAACTCTCATCAGCCATAGAAATGCCAGAAACATAGCAATATTTTGTATGGATAGGGACATGGAGAGCACCCAGAATCTGAAGTACTGTAAAATTTATATATCCATATATACATAATTTATTTTTTGTACTCAGTTGTATTTTATTTATTATTAATATTTTATTTTTATTTTCTCTCACCTCTTACTGTTTTTGTTTTTTTATGTTCTGTTTTGTTTTTTCTTTTCTTCTATAAATAATTTTCTATCTATTATCTTCTGTACTATTTTTTAATAACAAATAACCAATACTAATGCAACATTGTATGCATATAATATGATTTTTTTCATGGGGTATGCGCAAATTATTTAAAATATACACCTTTTCTGTTGGGCTTATTACAGAGGAGAAAATATTTTTAAAAAAACGTGTGTGCAATTTTGATTTTAATAAACGAACAAGTTTTCCATTAACCAATGGACATGTCAAGCCATTATCATAAACAGCCGTCACTACTGTATATCTGTCCATCACTAAGTTAATCTTGATTAATTTTTATTATAGGCTGTTTAGTTTTTTGAGCTCCTTACATTTTCCATTTCTATTCCTAAAAAATTAGTCTCAGGGACACACTAGAATCACTTTGTTTAGTTATCTTAAAAGATGATTTACGGTCACAATCTTATCTCTATCTAGCCTATCCTGAACATCTAATGGTAAATTATACACTATCTGATATATTCTACACATTTTGGGCATATCTTTGTCTCCTTCCAAAAGTAAACGTTCTTTTTTGAGTACAAAATCAATCAACGAACCGAACATGTACTTGTAATTGAATGCTGCGTGGATTGTAATCCAACTCTTTTTCCTATAAACTAATAAAAATGATTTTTTCCAAACTTTCCAATCATTTAACAGTAACTTAATTAAACTTGAACTGTACCATTCCTTTACATTACCATCTATAAACAATTTTAAGCCTTCCACTCTGGTGGGACCATCCAGTATTTTAAATCTGATACATTCTTTCTCAAAAGAAGTAATCCAATTTACAGCTTCTTGTTTTCCATTAAACTTACTTAACAAACATTTTTACTCTATTTTACTTAACATTACTTTATGTGTTGTTGAAATGTGATTATCTAAATCCAAAATACGTTTAATAAATAAAACTTCATTGGACGTTTTAGTTTCTTCTTAATCAATATTTATGGCATTAGCTTCATTTACATTATATTCTTCTAAATAGTAATCACTAATCCTAAAGTTATCATTTTTGTTGCAATGATGGTTTAAATATAACAACTTCTCTGTAACCTCCCACTTAAGTAATAGGACTTTTACTACTTACAGTCTGTTTAATTAGGTATTCGCCGGAGTAAAAGTTAGGGGATATTACCCAAATTAATTTTTATATGCTGGTATGGCTGGTTTAAATAATGAAGTGGACCGTATTTATAAATGATAACTATGATAAACAGAATAAAATTCCTCTATTTTGGATAATTGATGACAATTTATTATAGTTTGCCAAACATGAGTACAATTGGTGTTATGGTGTTAGGTTTAATATTGATCGTTAATTACAATTAATGACTTAGATTAAAATTACTTGCTGTTGATCTATGGTGAGGACTTGTTCTTCTTCAGTGTCCTTGAGTTCCCTCATCCTGATTTTCTTTCCCTGCCTGGTGGTGTTGGTTAAACTATTCCCTCATCTTGAGAAATAGTTGAGTGTCCATTGTCCTGGACAGCCTGTATTCACTCGTCTGTGTCTTACCTCAATCTCCAGGGGTACTTAGGCCTACTTATTTTCTCTCCCACTAGATGGCACCATTTTTACACTCATCCTGAGTTTTACTCACATGTGAGGGGGAACATTTTCCCCAAACACAGTCATCCCATGCTGCTAACTCATACTTTCCCTCTCATTTCTTGACAATATGGACACATAGTTTCTTACTTGAAGCCATAGTTAAGAAGATTTTATTCTATTTGTAATTCTGAAGAAAGTTGGCAGTAGACAATTGCTAAAACAATAGTTTATTATAAATAAAAGGTTACCGAGCTATAACAAAAGTACTAAGTAAAATACATCAACGTAGAAACACTATTCTACTTACCTAAAACAATAGAATAGAATTAAAGTCTCTTTTCACAGTTTTTAATAAATCTAATAGTGAACTATTACAAGTAATTGAAAGAATCTTGACAAAACATTTCTTATAACCTTTTTATAATAGTTCACCTTGGGACCGTTAGGGATACAGTTAGGGGTGTTCCAATATAGTAGCACCACAGTCATTTAAATTATGAAAATACTTTACATATATATATGTGTGTGTGTGTGTGTTTTTTTTTTTTTTTTTTTACG
>NW_027113741.1:16058-27371 GCF_000696795.3 Halyomorpha halys | reverse complement strand
TGCATTATGATGCACCACTGGTGCATTGGGTTGAGCAATTTTCTTCTTGTTTGCAACGTTCTTCCTTTTATCGCTAGTTAAAGAAGGTGTGGTTACTGTTCCTTCTGATTTAACATCATTCTTCCTTGGTGGACTTACCTCCTTCGTTTGGGTGTGGCCGTCTACAGTTTCGATAGGGAGTGCAGCTGTTTCCAACTTTTCAAAATTGTGTGTGTGTGTGTGTGTGTGTGTGTGTGTGTGTGTCTGTGTCTGTGTGTGTGTCTGTGTAATTGTAAAAACCAAATTGTTGCATTTATTATCTATAAAAGTAATTTATAGAGACCTCCTGTATCCTGGTAAGAAGTTTCAGCAATACGACGGCCCCTTTAGGGTTATAATAATAAGAGAACATAATGTTGTAACTGTAGAGAGTATTAGGGAAGCCAAAAAATGCAGGACAGTTCATATTGAACAACTTAAAGTCCCACTCACTGAAACACCTGTACTAGTGTAATCCAGAGTGTCCTCATTTCAACATACCTTTTTTGTTATCTTTTTTTATCTGGTGATTTAATTTTTGTTTAATTCATCTTTAATTATGGAGATGTACTGAAAAAGTTACGTTCCATTTTTTTTTAATGTATAAAGTGATGATTTTATTTTTGTTTTGCTTTAATTTTAGTTTGTAGTAGAGTTTATAAGGGCTGATAAACCTTTGTTTTGTTTTGTTTATTGTAAATAGTTCTTCTTTATTCTTTTTTTTTTTTTTTTTATCATTGTATTGTACAGTATAAGTTTACGAGGACTGTTTGTAAACTGGTAGAGGGGATTTACAGCCTTAGTTGTTATTTCGATGTCAGCTGACTGAGTAGGTTAGCTGGTCGATTGATATATATGGAACAGAAGGACTAATGAATTCATTATGTTTCTTGAAACCGTGCGAGTCATTTTGTATCCTTTTTTCTCTATTTTTACTGTTTACCCTCGACGATATTTAACTGGTGCCAAAACCTGGGACCTTTAGATACGGAGGTAACGGCTAGTTCTAAATATCAATTTTTTTTTCTCTCTTTACTTCTGTTCTCTATACCTGTGATGTAATGAGATAAGGAATACTGTAATAGGCTTTATTAAAATGAATTAAACACTTGGCACATGTGACATGAATAACCTTCATCTATTGATCTAACTTAAGGAAACATATGATTTAACAACAAGTGGTATATAAATATATTTGGCACATTAATATCAATGGTACATGAATATCAACGGTACATGAATATCAATGGTACATGAATTATTTATTGTATATAAATGTTAGTATATCTGTTAATGTGTGCTATAAAAATTCGTTTTTTATTGTATGGTAGTTGCTCTGTGGCAAACTGTGAATATATCGATTGTAGTTCACTAGTCGTTATGTTATTTGTGTCCACACCCTTTCAACAGATTATAGGCCCAGGCAGTTTGGGAAATTAAAATTTTTAGTGAGGCAGTAAAAATAGTTCGGTAGTGTTTGTTCGAGTTCAAATATTTCGTAAAGTAAAAACATTTAAATTTGTTATGAAAGGAATATGGTCCGGGTGCGGTCAAAAAAACTCAAATAGTAGAATTATACTATTTTAAATTTGTTATCATTAATATCGTAAAATGGATGTGAATAACTTTAATGAAATTAATCATATTGAGCCACTGAAAGGACCTGAGAGCTTCCAAATGTGGAAATTCAAGGTAAAGATTTTCTTTAAAGCAAACGGGTTGTTTGAGGTTATTTCTAAAGATTTTGAGCCTCCCAGAGACCAGCAAAGTAAAGAGTATAATGTCCATGTACTTGCTGTTAAAGCCCAAAAGTTAATAGTAACCACAGTGAACAAGAGAGATATTAACTCATATTTCGATTTGTACTACTGCAAATCAAATGTATTCCAAATTATGTGAAATATCTCTTATCATATATTCCAAATTATGTGAAATATATGAAAGAGATATTCCCAAGCAAAAGTTTGACCTTCTGCAAGAATTTTTTGATTTTAAATTTAAGACTGGAATAGACTTGGCCAGCCACATAAGCTCAATTGAAAATTTGGCATTTAGATTTAAATCATTAGGCAATGATATATCAGATGATATGATCATTTCCAGAGTCTTGACAACACTCCCAAAAAAGTATAAATATTTATTATGTGCTTGGGAAAGCATAGGCTCTGACAGGAAAACTATTTCTAATTTAAGGACAAGATTGCTAGCTGAGGAAAGACGCTCTTCAAATTTTACTGAGGAAGCAGACGATTCAGTTGCGTTTTAAACCTATGTAAAAAGAAATTTGAGGACTATTTCTGACAAGAGGAAATGTTTTTCTTGCTCTAAAGAAGGACATTTGAGTAAAGGCTGTCCACCCAAGAAAAAACCCTGTAGTGTGTGTAAAAAAACAAACCACCTAAAGAAAGACTGTTTCATTAGTTTATAAAAAATAGTGAGATCCATGATAGTCAAAATGGTTGGTTGTGTAAAGAGTGACAAGTTTCAACTGAAAGATGTGATGTACATCCCAGATCTCGGCAGAAATTTGTTATCTGTGGATAAAATAACACAGAATGGTGGATACATGACTTTTGCTAAAGACATAGTAAAAATTGTTAAGAATAATCTCGAGATAATTGAGAAAAGGTCTTCTGAGGGATTTTATGTTGTGGACTTGAAGGTTGATTCAAATGTGAAGGCTTATGCTACAAATGTACCAGAAACCAAAAAAGACAATGAAACATCTGTGTTTGTTAAAGACTGTATAGTTGGTGTTGATGAAGAATCTAGTGGTGAATCCAAAGCATCTAAACCATTAGTTCATGTTGAAGATACTAAAAGATTATTTAAAAGTGAGTTGAATTGTGATTCAGAATCTGAAGATGAAAGTGGTGAAGAATGGATGAAAATATAAGAAAAAAATGAAAAGGCTATAGAAGAGGATAAAGCTGACATAGGTAATGAGAAAGATAAAAAGGAACTGAAACATCTGTTTGAGAAAGTTAAGAAACAATAAAAATTTAGTTGAACATAAGCAGTTATTAAGAGATCACATATTGAATAGAACATATTTAAGTATAGAATCAGCTATTTCATCTTCTGATGAAAATTTATCTAAAGATGAAAGAGAACTGGAAGAACAAGCTGATGCAGGAGACTGAAACTATTGGAGATTTGAAACGGAAGAAAATTTTCAGATAAAGAGGTATCCTAAACGAGTTGAAGGATCATTAATGTTCAAAGATGGTTCTAGGGAAAAGGAAAAGACAGAAATTGCACTAGGAAAGGTTAAAAACATCAAGACATCTAGAAAAAGAAACTCAGAAAGAAAAAGGGATTTAGTGAACCAACGTATACTGTTAAACCTTCTGTTGATCCAAATGTTCATAATAACATCAGAGAGTATTTAGGTGACTATTATAATTCTGACTGTGAAAAGTCAGGATGTAGTTGAATGACGAGAAACCGAAATCATCTACAAAAGGACAGAAGACCAGTTGGAGATGTTTGAACCCAAGACTCAATGAAGTGATTGTGAAACATTAAATAAAAAAATTGTAACTTTAAAGATTTTTATTATTTTTTCTGTGCACAAAACTAATATCAAAATTTTAAAATTATTTTGTTAATGTATGTAAAATATTGTAAATTGAAAATTCTGTTAATCCTATTTTTGTTAGAAAAATTATGTAAAACTAAATCAAATTAAAAAAATGAATATTTAAGAGGGTGTGTTAAAGTGAGGTTTAAAAATTAATTTTTTATTGTATACAAGTTGCTTTGTGGCAAACCGTGAATATATGGATTATAATACACTAGCCTTATGTTCTTTGTTTGGCATTACCAGTTGTGATCACTTCGAAGCCAGTGTTTTTTGTTCTCACTACATTTTGAATGTTTTATGCTATATAACCATAACAAATAAAACAGTAAAAACATTTCATTTGTGTCCATTCAATAATATCAACCTGCAATTTCACAAGCGTTAGTACAAATTTCTAAAAACAGTTTTGGTGAACAACGGTAATTACGAGACCCAATTCTGAATTATCTCAGACAAACCCACCGGCAGCAGGCACGTGCAAATGTACTGGAGTGGATTAAAATCAGGACGGCAATGGCACAAGATCTTAGAAAAGTTGTGTCATACCTAGAAAGATTTATCGGGGTCTTCACAAAAATCAGGGAATTGAAACATTTTCTAAAAGGAGGAAATTGACTAATGGAAAGAATGAAAGTGAATAAGCTGTTGGCCATCGTGGACGCATTAAAAGCAGCGGTGGTTTGCAAGGTGAAGAGAAGCATTCTCAACCAGATCCAGGCAGATGAAGATATGTCCTGGAATATGGAAGAAGAGAGAATAAAAAAGGCCTTTGGAGGGGGGCGGTGGGCCCCAGAAGAGGTCATCTTCCTCATGTCCCGAGTGACCAAGAGACAGAGACAATTTAGTGTGCCGGACAACTTCTTGCTCGGTTCACTTGAATTATGGATAAGTTAACAGAGCTGATGGACAAGGGCCAGGTGCAAGCCAGGATGATGTTCCTATCAGGAATATTGATAGTCCAGTTAGCGAGAGAAATCGAAAGGAAGGAGGGCTTAACGAAGAAACGCTCGTTTGAGCACTGTGCGCCTGATTTAATGGATGCTAGTGCCCGAGAGGAAGAATTACGGGTGGAAACGGAGGAATCTGATTGGATTACAGTAAATTATCGTCGACCTAGGATTGGCCCTAATCTGAGAAGGAAAAGGAAATATCATGATACAATGGGAGAGAGGACTAAAAAACCAGAGAAGAGGAACCAGTCAAAACCCCGAGGAAGTACCGGCGAGAAGACCGGGAATGCCATGGATGCGGAAGATTTGGGCTGGAGTGCACTGATGGAGGTCAACACCCAACAGGTACGAAGAAGTAATCAGAGGTTGAGTGAGTCATCAAGCGAGTCGACTGAAACATCTGGAGCATCAGAAACCGAAGGAGAAGTTGAAAGGACACAGGACCGAGGTGGTCAAGGGAGCAGAGGAAGTAGGTGGAGACGAGGAACTGGAGAGCGGAAAACGCGAGACATATGAAGGGGATATCAGCAGAGGGGACGACCTCACATTAGAAAACTACAACATGAGAGTTAAGAGCGGCAGTCTGTCTATGGCCGGCAGTTCCAGCACTATCATGTGCTGAGAAGCTGTGAAGAAGTTGTGTAGTGGAGAGAAAACACACTAGATCCAGGTATGTCAGTAAAGATTAATCACCCTGGGTGGTCCTTTTGAGATAGATGAGGAGGTGGAAATAGGTTTGAACCATTGGAAAGTTAGTAAGGGTGTCTTCAAAGCGCATATTGTAAAGAGCATACTTAGGGAATATAAAGTAATTGTGGGGTGTGACCTGCTTAGGAATGTGGGTGCTTGGATCAAGGAAAAATAGAGGATAAACCTACCTAAGATAGGAGGTAAAACCTACAAATGTCGTATAACAACAGAGGAACGAGGGTGTGTGGATTGGGGCAATCAATCAAGCCGAGGACTGGAGGAAGCGATTCAAAAAGGAATAGGTGGATTTTTTTTTTAAGAAGGGAATATCCTCGGGGCGACCGGAAAGACTGTCCATGAGATCCTACCAAAGCAGGACAGGGTGATGTACATAAATGAGAGGAGATACCCATAGGTACTACATCACCATATCCGGGAGGAACTTGAAAGTTTAAAAGTGTCAGGGAAGCATAGTCCATTGTGGGCAGTGAAATGAAGATCACGACTGGCGAAAATACTGAGCAGTACAGAGTTGTGATAGACTACCGGAAGCTGAATGAAAATGCAATAGATGAGAATTATCCGATCCCCAGATTCGAAGACATTTTGGACAGACTAAGGGGGTGACGGTATTCGGTTCACTAGACTTGGAGGCTAGGTATCATCAAATTAAAATGATCGACATAAGACGCCATTAATTTTGAGAGGGGTCAGTATGATTTTAAAAGGATACCATTTGATCTCAAAAATGCCCCCATAACCTTTTAGCGCCTGATGAATGGGCTTCTGAGAGGAATTGACAAATCCGTAAGTCAGATCTACATGGATGACCTTTTGTTCAGTTATAATGAGGTAGAATACGTGCTACATTTATTAAATGGCCTGTTTCAGAGAATCAGACATTTTGGGCTCAATTTGTCGCGAGAAAAGTAGGTGCTGGACAGCAGGAGCAAATACAATTTTTGGGTCACACAATTTCTAGGGAGGGAGTTAAACCAGATACGGATAAAGTTGAAAATAGTGGTTCCTAGTAACATAAAAGCAATTTGGAGGTTGTTGAGAACTCTAAATTATTACAGGACTTTGTATCAGAAATGGTGGAGTATCTCGTTCCACTTAACAACCTACTCAAGAAAGGCAGGAAGATGATCGTCACCCCCATGGTCGAGTACAATATCAGACGGTGCATGGAGAGGTTGTAGCAAGAGCCGGTACTCGCTTTTCCAGATTTTAATCGGTAATTCACAATAACCACAGATGTAAGTACGCGCTGGGAACGGTGTTGTCTCAGGAGGACAAAGAGAAAGAGCACCCAGTGGCGTACGCCAGCTGGTGCCTTATGGAGACGGAAAGTAGATACAGTGCAATGGAGTGAGTGTTGGGAATAGTGTTGACTATCGATCACTTTAGACCATAAGTTTTATTATAAGAATTACATGCCGGGAGGAGCTTGTACCGCAATATAACATGGAAGTACTATATAAACTGGGCAAAGAAAATGAGGTGGAACACCTCCATCCTTAACCACAAATGCCGTGAAACAAGAAAATGGGGAACCGTCCAATCATGGGACATTTTCTGAGGGAATGGATGCCTATAGAGGAAGATCAGGATGGAGCGGAAGAAAATAATAGGGAAGAATCTTTGAATAATGAGAGTTTGAAAGAAGAAAGACCAGGATACATATAGGAAATGGAAGAAATAATTAACGACAATAAGAGACAAATTATTTGGAAGACGAAAACCACCAGAATGACCAAAATTAAGTATACTGAGCACTGGAGAAGTAAAATAATGACGATCTGGTTGCAACCAAGCGTGAAGAATGACCAGATCTGTAGAATGTTGAATAATGATTCGAAGCCCGGAGAAAAGCATCACCTATATGTTGGGAATGAAACCGTTTGGGAGAAGATCATGTCAAGTCATCCAAGCGTATCATCAGGGTAAGACAAATCACCGCAGAATCCCTGAGACTATGCAGGCCTTAATGAGAAGATAGTTTTGGCGGGGGATAAGAAAGTTCTATATCGGAGGTTAATAATTCATCTTTAATTACGGAAATGTACTGAAAAAGTTATGTTCCATTTTTTTTAATGTTTAAAGGGATGATTTTATTTTTGTTTTGCTTTACTTTTAGTTTGTAATAGAGTTCATGAGGTCTGTTAATCCTTTGTTTTGTTCTGTTTATTGTAAATAATTCTTCTTTATTTTTTTTTGTTACTATATTGTGTCAGCTGACTGAGTAGATATACTGGTCAAATGATATATATAGAGGAGAAGAAGGACCAATGTATTCTTTCTGTTTCTTGAAACAGTGCGAGTCATTTTGTATCCTTTTTTCTCTATATTTACTGTTTACCCTCGACGATACTTACCTTAAGTTAAGAATTGGCAAAAGCAAAATGTCAAAAAAGAGAAGAAGGAAAAAATCTAACACGCTTGAACTGCTGTAAAATACTGGCTTAATGTGTTCGGTACATCTCTTATATACATTCGATCAGCTGATCCCCTCAGTCAGCTGACATCGAAATAACAGCTGACTCACACCGTAACTCCCCCCACCAGTTTACGAATAATCCTCGTAAACTAATACTAAATAATATAATAACATAGAAAACCATAACAATAAAGAAAATTATTTACAATAAAAAAAATCCTATATACATATCATTGAAAAAACTCACAAGTTCCCTTAAATAAACGCTAAATACATAATTTAAACCTAATAAAAAATTTCGCACAGTAAATGAACAAGTTATAAGAAAAATAACTTGGAGTTAAGTTAATAAAAAAATTTACGGAAAGAACAGATCATAGAAATTTTATATTATTTTAAATTTTTAATATTTAAAATATTAAAAAGTTACGATTTTAATTTTAATTTAATCAATAATGATTAAATTATTATCTATTTTAACTTTATTTCTCCCTATTTATTTTAACTTTATTTAATTTTAAAACAATGACTTTTAAATGAAAAAAATTAACTCTAAAAGTCTTCCCTCTGTTTTTGGTTAAAACAATAATAGAAACTGGAAGATTATTGATTGACCGTGTGTGAAGATGAAAAGAATATGGTCCGGGTGCGGTCAAGAAAAACTCAAATAGTAGTAATATACTAATTTAATGAGCCAACGTTTCGCCCCACGTTGCAGGGCTTCTTCAGGGCTATTTTGACGGCAGTCAAAACTAAAATTTTAGTTTTGACTGCCGTCAAAATAGCCCTGAAGAAGCCCTGCAACGTGGGGCGAAACGTTGGCTCATTAAATTAGTATATTTTTACTATTTGAGTTTTTCTTGACCGCACCCGGACCATATTCTTTTCAACAATAATAGAAACTATATGTATGAAATGAAATGAGTATATATTTTATTTTTAAAACTTTTCCTTATAGCTCAGGAACTGGCATGGAAAGAATTTACTTATTAATATTAAACTGTAATATTTTGCCACAATCCCAAGTCTTACAAGAACAGACTATAAAAGATCCAGGGCTCAACATGTTTATTTTTAATTATGACTTTCAAAAATTATAATGATTTATCAATTTGGTGAAATTAAAATGAAGAATTGTTTAGAGTATATAATTTAGTAAATGTCTAGTCTTTAGGACATTTTGAACCTCTCCCAAGACTTTTTTCTTCATGTTAATAAAGCAACATTTTTCACATCAACTCCCAGGCTACTGTATTTTACCCAGTAGAAGGAATAATAATTTTTAAACTCCATGTATTTAGCTTATGATACATAACATTTGTATTTTGTTAATATTGGTTACAATAACTTGTTTAGCTGTAGAAAGTAATGAAGAATTTATTTCAGATTTCAGAAGAATGTATTGAAGAAGACATATATGATGCGGGGATGCCTAGTAGTGAAGGAAGTTCATTACAATTTCCTGTTCATCGTCAATTATCGCAAACACATTCTGAGCCTGATACTGCTATAACAGATTCTTCCAGTCGGCATGTTGGTGTAGAGCGTTCTGTAACTTGGGCTGAACCTAGGATTAAAGTAATACCTCCCTCTTCTCATGGAAGGTCCATGCTAATGACAATGCATACTGAATACACCAGGTATTTTTATTTTGAGGGGGGAGGAGGAATCTTCAAATAATGCAGTTTTCCTTAGCTAAATATCTTCCATAATCTTTTTGTATACATTTCTATCTAACCAATACCTTTTTTCCCCAATACCTTATCCTGCCAGGCTTTTGTACTCTTTCTTTCCCACCTTACCTTATGTTTTTCTCTTTTCCTTCTTCCTTCCTCTACCCATTCCATAATTAACTTAGATAACCTTTCAGAAATCATTCTTATTACATCTCCAAATCGTAATAATTCTTTTGCTTCTATGAATGTAAGGATTTTCAATTACCTCAGTAAATACTCTTAATTTTTTTTTATTTCTTATCCTTTCCTATCAAGATTTCTAACTGTTTTATAACTATTTTAAGGATCCTATGGCTTTCTTACCTTCTTCTATTATCCATTCTTTATCAATAGTGGAAGTGCTTTCATTATTGATTATAGACCCTATCTATTTTAACTATTTCAACATCAAGTTCAATGAATATATAATTTATTGAAGTCTAAAAATACTCCATCTGTTTATTTTAATTCACATTGAAACCCAACTTCTCATATATTTCTAAAAATTTCCTAAACCTATTGTTAATTTCCACTCTATTTTGGGCTAGGGTAACTTTAATAAATTATGTGGACATAAGTTTAATGATGTCTACATTTTCCTTGATTTTCTATCCTATTTTACCAAACTTCTTTTTTCCATTCTCTTAGAGTGACATCAAAGTTAATTATAAATAGGTTGATGGTTAGCAGTATCTTTAGAGAAGTCTTTTCAAACCCATAAATTTTCCTTAGAAGCTTTAATCTATTTTATTGTGAAAAGAATTGTAGCGGTACATTTCTCCTAAAATGTTTAAAGTATCTGTAGCTATATTTGCTTTTTTAAGAGTTTTCCAAAATTACTTTCTTGGAACCAAGTCATATGTTTTTTTCAAATCAATAGATGAACCTCTTTTTATTTCTCCCAAAAGTTTGTCTCTGAATATATATGTATTTAATGGATGATGTTATTAAGGTTAAACCACTTTGATATTTTGAACCAGCATATTCACTCTCTATTTGGTTTTTTTTACAATTTTTCCTTATTTCATGAAAGAGTTGGTCATAGATATTAAAAGAAGATCTTTTACTTAGTAGTTTTCAACAAACATATAATCAATGAATTATTTTTCTATATATTCTTGTGCTCATTTAACCATCAATGTAATAATTATAATTGTCATAGGAATCACATGCATGATGTTATTGCATTCCTTTTAATTTACTTATCAATAGATTCTAATTATGAACTTAACTATAGCATTTTGAAAAATTGATTTAAAAAAATTAAAATAAAATACATATTATATATATACAATGCCTCTCCACATACAGTGGACACACACCTTATAATACCTTCGGGTAAAACAAGGATTCAGTAACATATAAATTTTTTTAATTGTAATTTGTCACTATTTCTTTTACAGGAGAGTATAAAAAAAAATGTAAAAAATCAGACTTTGAGATACAACTGAGTTGATCATTTCTCTCTCTCCTTCCTTATTTTCAGTTTTGAACTCACAAACACTCACACACACACACACACATATATATATATATATATATATTGTAATAATTTTAAAATATTAAAAAAAATAAAATAAAAAGAATCTAGATCGTTTTATGTCTTTTTTCAAATATAAAGGAATAACTTGGGTTCAAATTAAAAACACTAATATCAAATGGATAATAGAATTATATTTAACTTTTATATTGTAAAAGGACTCTTAATTTTATTATATAAAAAGAGAGAGAGAGAGACTCTTAATCTCAGGGCGTGTGGTTGCTAGACAATCAGAATACAGATACAATAATTTCTCTTAATTTAAATTAAAATCTATTTTACACATGTATCTATTATTATGCATACAAAAACTAACCAAGCTCTACGATCTTCTTGATTCCTGGTGTTTTCTTTGTTCTTCTATTGTTGTGGCG
>NW_027113741.1:5452-6833 GCF_000696795.3 Halyomorpha halys | reverse complement strand
TCAATTTCGTCTTCCTGTCCTTTCCCCTTTCACAAAAAGAACACCTTACTTGTTTCTCCAAGATCGTATCTTTATTTATTTGCGCCTCTATGCCTAAAATGTCTTCAATACCTAGGTGTAGTGACCTACGAAGTGTCTCATCCTGTAGCCTCCTCTTCAGACAGGGTTGTAGAAGTGAATATCCCAGACCAAATAGGAAGTCTTTGCGTTTCATTTTATTTTCCTACTTTACCAGAGTAAACAATATCATACTGTTCACCCCAGTATGATCCAAAATTCAAAAAAACAAAAAAAAAAACGGAGTGGCCACCTCCTTGTTTTTCTGGTTGTTGAGTACCCCTTACAAATTTGGTCAAAAGTATCTGTTCATCCTTTATTTAAATTATAATCATGTATGACTTGTGGTTTACCAGATTCTTCATTGATTGCATCATCTTGCATTGTTGGTTGGGTGCCATTTAATCATCAGCCTTCCTCTCTTGTCTATTTAGTTTATCACCAAATCTCAAGCAGTATGAGAGGAAGCTATTCATGAGTATGTGTGTCGAAATAAAGAATGGCCCCTTTTTATAGAGAAAAGCTCGTCTAATGAGAGGTTACCGGATATAATCTGCCGTGAAATATAACAGTCCAAAAAATGCCTGAATCTCTACCTCATCAGTATATTTTTGGTATGTCTGCACAGAAGTGATCGTGTTACGCCTTCTATGAATTTCTTCGTTTGTATACTTTGTAATTTCACTTATTATATATGGTGAAAATAAGAGGTTCCACGCCTCCAAAGGGCTGGAAATATTCTTGCCAGGTCCCTTAGGACCAGGCAAATGTTGAACTATTTTTTTTTTTTTCTGCCGCTTATCGAAGGTGGTTCAGTACTCCACTTATGTCCATTTTTATCCCTGATAATTGATAACCTTCCCGCTTTAGGGCCTTTTGGATCACTAATATCTTCCTCAGCCTCTTCTTCTGTGTCAGAATTCTCCTGAGATAGCACCTGCCCATCATCATCTTTACTTACTTCACCTCCAAAGTATTCCTTTTGCATTTGATCCTCTTTAACTAATTCCAACAATAATTATTGCATTTCTTTGGTTGAATACGTTTTGCTGGCAGCATCCTTTTTTTTTTTTTTTTTTTTTACCCCTCCCTTGCCATTTCTGGCATACGGGGTGCGGGAGCAGTGGGGCAGTGCGCTGGGGCTTGCGCATGCCACTACTCCCTAGGATCACCAATTTTTTTTTTTTTTAACTGTGGTGCAGCCCAGCGCTACGTCTGATGGAGTTGCACCTTGTCCACTGCATCCCTCCGGGTGCCTCCTGCAGTTTCCAGGCTGGTCCTGCCCTCCTGGTCTCAATCCGGGTTAGCTTCCTCATCTTCTGGT
>NW_027113741.1:1013-5402 GCF_000696795.3 Halyomorpha halys | reverse complement strand
ATATCTGGTGAGAATCCCCCTATCCGCCACCTGGGGAGGCGCCCGATGGGAGACTAGCTACTCCACACGGGAAGGGCTGGCAGCATCCATCCTAAAATATCAGATCCCGACATTAATTACTAAATTGAAAATACTACATTACAAAATTAGCTTTATAGTAGCTTACCTGAATGATTTGGAACTTCAAAATAACACAGAACTCCTTCAGGCAAGATAACTTGACCAAATTGGCTCACTAGAATTGAACATTCTCTTTACACTCACACAAACGACACACTGGGGTATGAGATACCCTGACCACAAGCACTGATGACACTCTGGGGTGTGAGATACCCCAAGACTAGTTCAAATTACAATAAATAGCAAAACAAGACTGACACATGGCAGCAGATAATCAGAATCAATTATGTTATGAATAACAGTTATTTACATGGAGGAGTTTAGCAAAAGAGCTACACATGTAGGAATTATTCAATATTTAAAAAGTGCTGGGGTATGTGACATCCCAGTGTGTCGTTCTAGGGTTAATATGTTTTTTTGTTTATTTTATGTATCATTTTAATATTGTTCATTTGTTTTGTTGAACCAATAAGCAAGCTAACCAATTTTCATATTCTATAATAAATTCATGATTCAAAACAAAACCAAGATGGCGGTACGTATCCTTCAGAAAGTCCGTTGAATCAAGGCCATGTTGAGCAGATTCAAATATCATAACAATTATTTTAACTCGTCCCATAATAATTGAAAATACAGTAAATTTAAGAAAAAATAGAAGTCAAGAAATAGTGCTAAAGAATAATATTCAGAAAGTAAATCATTTGCAAAAATCCCTAACTGTTGTGGGACAATCGATGTTTACATGGAACATCGAGGCAAGTTTTGGTTTTTGGTATTTCATTCATTGTTTGGGCGCGAATGGGAAATGATGTTTCCAGGATGAGGAGGTCCTCATCAATTTCTGTCCAGCAAGGGTGGACATCTTGAAAAAAGAGGACAACCAAGAGTCACCCAAGAAGATAAAGGGACTTTTTGTTTGGATCGCCTAACAACACACTTCGATGGATGAGAAGTAACTAAAAAGCTGTAAGAGGACCAATACTTTGTTTTGTTAGTGTTTGTTTACTGAGAGATTGTCAGCAGTCAGTGTTAGTTAATTGAGGAAGTCATCAAAAGAAGAGTCTATGAAATTGATAATTCTCCTACCTTAAATCTCTCCCACCAGTTTACGAACAGTCCTCGTGAACTTGATAGAAGCAAAGTAAAATACAATCATGGTCCTTGTACAGAACATAGCAACACAATAAAGCAACAAAAAAAAAAAAAAAAGGAATATATAAAATTACAACACCTGAATTAAATACTACGCATAAGTTAAGCTTTTTACAATTTGAATAATATGAAATAAGCACAAACGAAAATTTTAAGATCACTTCTACCTAAATGCTAAAATAACTAAAAAGACTCGACATCAAAAAGAAAAAAAAAAGTAGAAAAAGAAACTAAACTTTTCATAGCTGATTTTAACACAGGTTTCTTCATTTCGCATATTAAAAACAAAAAAAAAAATACTTATCTCTTTTTACATACTATACGGGGGAGGAGGCCCCTCCAGGTCCCGGAGTCAACACACCCGGAATTTTCAACTGCTCTGAACCGTCCTTCGTTTTTTTGGTTCCCGCACACTCTCAATAGTGACATTATGTTGTCTGAGGAAGATCACCCTAAATGGACCCTCATAGCGCAGTAGTTCCTTACCCCTATTGGTTCCTATTTTCCGGTATACTATGGTCCCAAGCCTGAGGTCCCCCATTACGTCCCGCAGATTTTGATTCTGACGTGTCACCCGCCTACATTTCTCTTTCTCAATGCGATCTTGCTCCTTCTCCCACAATTTCCTTATAGCCGCATTGTTTGTGACGATATCTTCCCCCGTAGTAGCCGTCTCCCTGAAATTCCTGCGACTACCCTTTAGCCCAAACAGGATCTCAAAAGGGGAGAATCCGGTGACTGCATGGATGGAATGGTTGTATGCATCTACCGCCCTGATCATTGCTTCATCCGGTTCCAGCCCCTTATCCATGTTATATACCCGCAAATGGTCACTCAGGGTGCTGTGGAGCCTCTCGATCCCACCCGTGCTTTTAGGGTGCCCGGGCGTATTAAAATGCCAATTCACCTCCAACTGCTTCATCTCCTCTTTTAAAAGAGAATTATCAAATTCGCGGCCTCCATCTGACGAAATTCAGTCCGCCACACCATAAAACTGAAATCAGGTACGGAGTATACCCGATACCACGTCCGCCGATCTATCCTTTACTAGACAAGTCATCGCCACCTTGCTAAATAGATTCAATACTGTAAACCATTTGAAACCTTTCCATGTAAAGGTATCCACTTGCAGAACTTTAAGTGGCCTATCCGCGGTGGGAGTTACTTCCTGGGTTGCCCTTGGTAGGTGTCTGTCGTACTTCGTGCTTAGGCACACCTCGCACCCCCCTATTGTCTCCTGTATCGTCCGTCGCATACCCCACCTGAAGTATCTGCGTTTTAGTGCTACAAATGTCTCGTTTATCCTTCGATGATTCGTTTTCCCCTGATGGTACGCGAGGGTCACTTCCTTTTGCCTTTCAACGTCCCTAACCGTTTCTACCAGCATTGTGCACCGGATGAAATTGCGATCCATCCCTAACTGCCACAGCCGTTTAATCTTCTCCCATATTACTGAATTCCCCACGTAAAGGTGGTATTTCCTCCCCGGTTTGGACGCGTCTTTGAGTGCTCGACAAATTTGGTCTTCCCGCGCTCCCGGTGTTGACCAGACTGTGGTACCAAACTTTTGCCGTACTTCCCATATTCAATCTTCATCAACCCGGCCGTTCTAGTTTTCCAGACAATTTGACGGAGTTTGTCATTGATAATCTCTTCCACCTCCTCCATCTCCGCGGGCCTTCCTCCCTCTGAACTGTCGTCTCCTGATGTCGGAGCGCCCTCTTCCCGTTCTGGTCTTTCTTGGTCATCCTCTTCCCCCGGCGTCCATTCCCCCGCAATCTCCTCCCAAAAACATAGGGTCGGAAGTGATCCACGGCCCAAACTATACCCAACAACTCTCTTTCAAGGGCACTGTAACGTGTCTCCGCCTCTGTTAGCCGTCTACTACCATACGCTACCGGACGCTCCCCTCCTTCGTTATCCTGAGATAACAAAGCTCCCAAGGTGTACTCGCTTGCGTCTGTAGTAATTGTGAAGGGTTTCTGGAAGTCGGAAAACGCGAGGACCGGTTCCTTTTGCAATTCTTCCTTAGAATAGACGCACGTTATTCTCGATAGTCGGGGTAATGACTATCCTGGAACCCTTTTTAAATAAGTTATTAAGGGGCACCAAATGATCCGCCATTACGGGTACAAAGCGCCGATAATAATTAAGGGCTCCCAAAAGTCTACGTATACCCTTCACATCCCTTGGCACTAACATCTTTTTAAGCACCTCTACTTTATGCGCGTCCGGTTTAACTCCATCCCGTGAAATCGAGTGCCCTAAGAAATTTATCTCTTCCTGTCCCAACGTAGATTTTTCGGAAGACAACTTGAGCCCAAATAACCGTACTCTATCGAAAACGATCCGCAAGTGTTCCGTATGTTCTTGTTCCGTCTTGCTGAAAACTAGGAGGTCATCCATATAAACCTGACACATTGACTCGTCCACTCCTCTCAAGAATTCATCCATGAGACGCTGAAACGTTATCGGGGCGTTCTTTGATGATAGGCAGACCGCCTCGCTTGCTCTCGACGCTGTAGTTTACCAGCATGCGGTTGCCCCTCTGCCGACACCCTCCTCCATATCTCCTTCTCCAAGCGCCATGTCCGCTGTTGCGTTCGCCTCCCGTCTCTGTACCGTCGTTCTCGTCCTCTGTCTCCGAAGCTACCTAGGCCTCCGTCGATTCACCCGACGAACCCTCTTGCCTAGTTCTGGTAGCTCTGTGCCACATCCTCTGAGCGTTGACTTCCATGGGTTCACCGTCCATGGTCCGTCTCCCACCTTCGGTACATGTATGGGCATTGTCTAGCAATGTGCCCCTCGTTCCCGCACTCGAAGCACTTCGTGCGGGGACATTGGGCCACTAGATGTCCCACTTTCCCACAGTCGTGGCACTTACGATCATCTCTACTCCCTTTTACTCGAGGGTTTAGCCTGGTTCGTTTTCTTTTCATTGTATCGTGCTGTTCGCTGCTTCACGAATTCTCCCTCTCTTCTACGCCACGCATTTTGAGGATTCCTGGCCCGATTGTACTGCACCCTTGACCATTCTGGTTCCTCCACCTCCATACGTGACTCCTCCTCTCTTGCACCTGCGTCTATTAGGTCTTGTGCAAATTCCACAAATGATCT
>NW_027113741.1:0-358 GCF_000696795.3 Halyomorpha halys | reverse complement strand
AACGCCACGCATTTTGAGGATTCCTGGGCCGATTGTACTGCACCCTTGACCATTCTGGTTCCTCCACCTCCATACGTGACTCCTCCTCTCTTGCACCTGCGTCTATTAGGTCTTGTGCAAATTCCACAAATGATCTTGTGGTAGACCTACTTTTCTCCCATTTCTTTCGCCAGCTGCACCTTTAAAATGCCCGGATAGGAAATGCATTCGGGCCTGGACCTGCTCCATTTCCATCATCTTTTTGCTTTCGATATCCCATCCCTACCCTGAAGCCCAAAAAGGATCTCAAAAGGGGAGAATCCGGTGACTGCATGGATGAAATGGTTGTATGCAGCTACCGCCCTGCTCATCGCTTCAT
>NW_027113740.1:0-1059 GCF_000696795.3 Halyomorpha halys | reverse complement strand
CGCCTCGGAGGATTGCCAGGAATGGAAGAGGAAGCAAGGTTAGAAACTAGTGGGTTTGGGTGGTTAGGGAGTTTATTATGGAAGGAATAATATCGGGTATTTCTATTCTTAATTTTTATTAGAACTTTAATAAAATTTATTGAAAAAGTGAGAGGTTTTTAAAACTCTAAAAAATCGGTAAAAATCGGGTTTTAAAGATTTTGGTGCGGACATCAATACCCAAGTTCGTTCCTGCGGAATGTATATCGGGCCCTGTGTACTTTAAAACCCCCAAAATATCCGTTTTTGAGATAGCTTATATGATGAGATACTTATCTCATGCTGTTTCGTTGTTTTTCATGCTTAGCCTTTAAATAATGCAAAATAGGAATACTAAAAGAATAAGGTTTTCAAAGAAATATATTTCTTTTGCAATGACCCTGTAGTGATTAGTGTAAATTTAATGAGTTCTAGGGTCATCTTTTTTTGGAGCTTCACCATTACTTATTAAATGAAATTTTATTAACTTCTTTAATTAACTTGCTCGTATCTACGCCAAAAAATATTGTGAAAATATATTTTTAAAGATTTTCTTCATAATTTACCCAACAATCCACGAATAATGTAAATAAAATGTTCGCGTTTTTATTATAAGCCGTCTGATACCCTGAATATTTTGAATTTTTTTTTTTAATCAAATTTATTAAAATTTACTTTTTGAAGAAAATAAATTTATTTCCTTATCTTTTCTTTTATTTTACACACTGCCAATAACATTTTTCACATGTTTAGAAGGTTTTTTTTTTTCAGTTAGAAAATATTTTTTTACACTGTTTTGTATTATTTTATGTTTTTTAAATGTTTTATAGGAATGTGATGATATATTAGGTTGGTGCTTATGAAATGTCGGATTTTTAAGTGAATATATAAAACTGCAGACCTTTTTTCACAAGCTGTTTATTTAATCAAAATATGTTCCATTCCCTTCAACACACTTTTCCCAGCGGGACATTAAAGGATAGATGCCTCTCTTAAACAAAATCTTACACGGTGGCGTCGCACTACTGGTGCGTCATGACG
>NW_027113739.1:7414-7866 GCF_000696795.3 Halyomorpha halys | reverse complement strand
GTAACCGATCTAGCCCGAACCCGATATTATTCCTTCCATAATAAACTCCCTAATCACCCAAACCCACTAGTTTCTAACCTTGCTTCCTCTTCCATACCTGGCAATCCTCCGAGGCGCCTGCAAAGAAAATGGCCTCGTGACCTTATATTGTAAACTGTTTTTAGAGTTCTACTACTGGGTAGTTTCTCTTCATCCTGTACTATATCATTATGTCATTATGATCAAATTTACTTGTATTTTTTATACAGTTGTAAATATCAATAAAAAAAAAAAAATTTAAGTTTATAGAGTTCTACTACTGGGTAGTTTCTCTTCATCCTGTATCATATCATTATGTCATTATGATCAAATTTACTTGTATTTTTTATACAGTTGTAAATATCAATAAAAAAAAAAAAATTTAAGTTTAAGGCCAGAAAGCGCTGGCTAATTGTTTACTTCTAGATACTGTA
>NW_027113739.1:6949-7364 GCF_000696795.3 Halyomorpha halys | reverse complement strand
TTTTAAACGAGGGAAGGGTTAGAGTTCCAGTGATATGCAGATCGGGTAAAAAATGATTTATCAAATGTAGCAGTTCAGTGAGATAGAGATAGGGGGTAGATTTCAGATAAACGGGACCCGGTGTTACGGGATTAGACTGAGAATTTGAATTTCGCTATGCTATAACCTAAATTATATTTACCGGGTGCAGTTGACCCAATTCGGCGTTGTTTAGCCTTGTAAAGTCTCTGGATAACATAAACTTCTTCAGTCATATTATTTTTAGCAAATAATTTTTTTTTTAAATTCTAACTTTTAAGTTTCCCATCTGGACATACGGCGTTGAGCTTTGGGGCTCCACTAAACCTTAGAATTCCTCTCGTATCCAATCTTTACAATCCAAAATCCTTCGTAAAATCCTCAATGCTCCTTATTT
>NW_027113739.1:3251-4401 GCF_000696795.3 Halyomorpha halys | reverse complement strand
AAAACACACAAATCGACAGGTCCACGTATTAAAACAAATAAATAAAACAATGGATAATCTCCGAGCTAATTCCCATGCAGGTGATGGTGTATGATCCCCAGGGAGTCTAAAATAATATTTTCTGCTAAGATTGCAATATCTCAAATTCTAACATCAAGTCCTTCTAGAAGCTCCTTGTTCTATCCGATATTGTTCCGCGAGATCCAAACCAGAGGCCTCTCACGGTGATCACTCTCTCTCCGAAAGTCTCCCGGAATTTTTCCTTAAGGAAAGGGACACATTTTTCATATATTTTGTATTTTCCCTTTTCACTCCACCTTTCCAATATAATGAAGTAATGAATATTATATTAATAGTTTCATATTAACAAGTTTGTTTTATTTTTGTTTACTGTTTGGTTATGAAGGACTTGTTTTATGTTTTTGTAAAGCACTAGACTCAGGTTTTGTTTTATAACTGTATTTTATGTAATGAATTTTTACGAGACTTTGTCTTTCACAAATAAAAAATATTCTATTCTACATTGGAAATACAAAAACTAACGGTTTTTTTAACAGACACCACAAGGTGTTTTTTTAACTGGTAACTCCTTCGAATCGAACAGAATAAATTTTAAAAAATGTGTAAGGAATCATACATTTTGTATGACTGATAAAGTACTTACTGATACAGGTAATTACTGATTAAGTACTTTATAAAAACGAGGAATATATTTTGCACTTGAACCCAGAACGGATCGCAGAAGCTATTTCCCACTTTCCTAATTGCTTCTGCCCTAGCTCGAGAAGCACACATCTTCCAACCGCCTACTCTTTGTCTCGCGGCTTGACACTTGACAGAGATGGATATCTACCTTATCCCATTTGTTTAAGCTGGTTTAAAAATCAGATCAACTTTTGAGAAAGGGCACGGTATCGTGTTGTATGATGTATGACCATTCTCAATTCTACGGTTGTCTCCTCTGTCTTTTACGAAACAAAAACTTGTATATTTATCTTCTAAATATTTTGAAATATAAGACCATTATGTTTTTTAAAGCACTAGCATGGATAGAGATAAGTATTAGAAGAAATTGAGTTCGAGAGATCCAAGATAAAATAAAATTCCTAAATAATACATAAAATCTTGAGAACATTCAAGCAAACAGTAG
>NW_027113739.1:624-959 GCF_000696795.3 Halyomorpha halys | reverse complement strand
TTAGTTACACATATTTTCTTTTCATAAATTTAATTTTTAAATTATTATCATGAAATTAAATTCTTTACATTTCGTTGTTTCTTTGCATTATATAACTTTATATTTTGATTTCATTAATTATGTTATTTAACTCACATAAAAGAGAAATGCTTTATTCATTCAAACTGCCCAAATACATCGGGTTGCTACATTACACAGCATACTAATCAATCCGTGATCGGACATATATAAATTACATATTATAATAAAAAAGGAAGACAATTTTTTTTCCACAGTTTTCTTTTACAATCCAGTCTACATACTAAATACAAATATTTCAATTTATTCCTTTTTTC
>NW_027113739.1:0-574 GCF_000696795.3 Halyomorpha halys | reverse complement strand
TTACCTTTTTATGGAATCTAGACGAATAAATAAAAGATTAACTTTCAGAACATTCTCTATCATTAAACCATTCCTTTAATTTTGATAATACATCTATACTTGCCACAGTTCGTAATCATGACAAAAGACTTATCTCTGAAAGCTTCTTTACTCAACTAGAACCTTTTTCGTTCAATATAAGAACCGACAAACAGAACTTATTGTTAACAAATTCCCAAATAGTTGATTTATTAAAAACCTTTGACATATTTTTATCCTTCCATGTAAACCGTAACGTATTCCTCATCTTATGGCAGTTTCATCATCTCTTTTGACGTACTTTTTAATTCAGAATCTTGCCACCCTCGCCGCTGACCTTACTTGAATGTCTGTCATCTTCCAAGCCCGGTGTTAAGACACACCGGGGTTTTTCTTCTATTTTCTTATCTTTCTGTTACCCCCTTCACTTTCTCTATTCTTCTCTCATTCTTCCTTACCCACGTCATTAGTTTTGTTCACCATATATATTATTAAAGTCATATTTTTTAATTACTTCCTTGACTAATTTAACTTTATATTTAGTTTCTATAATCTT
>NW_027113738.1:118601-151300 GCF_000696795.3 Halyomorpha halys | reverse complement strand
CATGTGTGACGTCATCAAAATGCTGGCTTCTGATTGGCTCCTCAAATCGGTGTCCCAGCTCGCCCATATTCTCTCTACTGCCGATGGTGCTGCTATCTATCGGTCGCCGTCTGAACTAACAACCCTGCACTCTGGTGGCAAGTCGAGGAACTCCCTCCACAAAAAAATGTCCCAGCTCGCCCATATTCTCTCTACTATGGTCCTCCTGTAGATAAAAAAAACTAAAATATCACAAAACTATTTGTTCGGAGCCAACGTTTCACCCACATTAGAGGGTTGTTTCTATTTTTATTCTTATTTTATTTTTTTATTACAATTTTAGTACGAATTTAATCACTATTACCTATTGCCAAACAACGTTGTAACAGATTGTAATATTAATCATTAAATTAAGTTTTGGAATAAAAAAGACAGAAATACATGTTTTGAGGTCCCGTGAGTTCAAAATTCTAGTCTTATAAAATGGTTTGTGATAAGCCCAGATCATAAAAAAAAAGTCTTACCGAACTAAAAGCAACTTTTTCGCTAAAATCAACCAACCTGAAGGGCCACTTTATAGCATAGATTTTCTCAAAAAGAGCTATGACGCCGTTATTCGTATTATTACATATCAGGTTAATCGTCGTTGAGGTAATAGCTCAGAACATGAAGACTATATACCTCTGTAACAGAAAAAAAGAAATTAAAATAAATGATAATGAGAATAAAGAACATAAAAGCAAATTACCTGATATGTATTTTTCTAGTTTTAAACAATAAAATTAATTTTTATAAATCATATTAAATGAAATCTTAGGCTAAGATTTTTTTTCTTAACAAAATTTCCCCTTTATATAATATTTTATGGCCACTGTATATTACAGCTTGGAAATTTATTTATTATTCTACTACAGTCTCAGCTGCGCAGTGGAATAAATCACTATCAAGACTTTGAATTAATTTAGTTTCCACTTGGTTTAGTTGAACAACTCCTAGAGTGTTATCATTTACTTTATAAAATACCGTATAATTCTGTCTCTGTCTCGTACCTTTGTTGTTATTGTTTGCGAATCACGAAATCTTCATCCCGTTACGCGTTTCGTTGAGCAGACTAAAAATTGACGCTGTTGAAACAATGGTGTTGAAGTGGGCAATTAACGGAGGGAAGGCCCGATGGGAGTGTTAAAACAAGAAAACCGCTACAATCCCCGCCCACGGCCCGCTAACAATTGCCCTTCTCCCTTTGTATTTATGTTTCATTTGCAGTTGTTAGTTCATCCTAGCAAGCCGCTGGCCAAAACTTATGGTTTTTGCGAAATAATAGAAGTCACTGCGTTAACTAACTTTTTAAATAAATAAAAGTTATAATGACAAGTTTGACTTTTATTTTTTTTTTCTTGGCAGTAACTGCCAACAGTACGAAATAAATGATTTGTATGAACAAAAAAAGTATACAAAACTTATTTAGCTAACTGAATCTTGTCAGTAATTAAGATCCCATGCTATTTACCCACAAAGTAAATTAAGGATGGTATTTAATCAATAAAACATGAAAAAGTTGTCTACACCATTTTAAAATATACAGCAGAGCTTTTGCAAGCCATTCAATAATAACTTTAATTGAATAGCAAAAGTAAAACTAAAAATTTAAATTTGTACCGCTACAACCCATGAAGGGTTAAGGGTGCAGTACTTTGCAAAGAAGTACTGTTACTAGACCAACGGTTGTGCAAGGAGATGATTTGGTCAGAATCACGCTCGACCGCCAGATTTTTATACAATTTAAGAGACCGGGTAAACGCCAGGAGGACTCCAAGAATCCACAGGAGTTGACTCACGGCTACAGTGTAACAGAAAACAATTTTCTGCCCTGCCGGATTCGAACTCGGGTCCTTAGTTAGTATCCACGCGCTTTACTCTGTGGCCACCGCGCTCCCCTAAAATAAAACTAACTTTAAACATTTTTAAACACGAGTGTTACAATGTGCTTTTTATTAATCTAATTTTTTTTGCAATCGAAAGGGTATATTTCATTGTGTTAGTTGTCTTAATTTTGTTAAGAACGTATATTGCGTACTTTAAAATAATGGATGGCAACGGGACCTTCTAATTTAAATTAATACTTGAAGTACCATCAATGGGTGGTTCCTTCCCAAGATTTTCAAGTGTAAATGAAACATACAACATATTTACTTATTGTATTTATTATTTGTACTGTTGTAAATCACATTAAATAAATAAATTTAAAAAAAATTAAAAAATGAAAACCTTTAAAAATAGAATATATATACACATAATATAGAAAAAAAGAAGTTATTAAAAATTACAAATATTAAAAAATAATTAATAAGGTTAAACAGAAGAATAAAAATAAATAAACCTAATATAAATCAAACTAAAAATCTTCATAAAATTTAAAAAAAAATTGAGTGAACTGAATTCAACTGATTTAGTGTTAATAGCGACATAAAATATAGTATTATATCACCGTGGGTGACTGCCCGAGAGGAACCTCGTCGTGGCTAAATAGTTATTTTTGTCCCGGTGGAAGAAAGTTAAAAAACGCCCATCCGCCTGCCGTGCGAGATGAGTTAGCCAGACTGCTGGCCAATATTAAATCAATTTATTCATTGAAGTGTAATAATGTATCATGTGCTACATATATTATGCCTAGATAAACTATAGAATACATAAATATATATACGTTCAAGTATCTAAATTTAAATTTTTGTTGTTACGAAAAATTTGATTTTACTACAAAAAAGTTCTAATAGGATTAAAAAAAAAATAAAGAAAATTGATATATGATGTTCTTTTATAAATTAAAATTACGAATTATGAATTTCCTTAATGTTTTTTAATGTGTCACGTTCAATAATTCCCAATTTTTTTTTGTCTCTGCACCCTTCTTGAACTGAAAAAATCTGTGGCACCCTTATAGGGCTATAAGCATTTTGCGGAACCCTTTATTGAAAATTAAAAATAAAAAATTATTTGCCATGTTACTGTTTAAATATTTTAATATTAAATTAAGATGCGAAAATGTGTCGAGAATGGTAAGGAAGTAGGAGGACTGTTCAAGTGAAATCTCACCAGTTTATAACGTAATGGTAAAAACAATTATGTTGGAGGAAATGAGGAAGGAATTTATGTGGCTTCAATAGCCAATGGGAATCTGGTTTTAGGCGGTAACGCAAGATCGTAGAATTCACATACTTTGTCTTTATCTTTCCAAGTCGGCTAACTTTAGTCGGGCCAACTAAGATTATCCTAAAGTAGGGTCCCAACCAATAGCCCTATTTTAGGATAGATTCTATCATCAAACGTTTAGAAACAGACGACTAATGCAGAAGTAAAATACACTGAATCCATAATTATTTAACATTAAGGACCAAGTTTTACAAGCTTAATTAAATTATGCTATATGATAAAAATATAACAACTTCACACATTAAATATTTCTCTTAATCTATGATATACTCATGGATATATGGATTCTCGTTAATTTGACACAGAAAAAAATAATAATAAAAAAAAATCAAATTACTGAGATTTTATAAATTTCCTCAACAATCGTATTCAGATATTCAGTCATCAAATTAGTTTAAGTCACCAGTATGTTCCAGTAAAACTGGATGGATCTACCAAAAGGAGATTTCGGATTCCATTCATCTCACTTATGGCGTTCCACAAGGCGTGGCCTTATCTCCTGTATTGTTTACATTATACTGTTAAATATTGAGGTCAATATTTGTGTAGGACATGAAAAAGAGTTTTTTCCTCGTAATCGAATGATTCACTCGCATTTTACTTTTAGGCATCAAGGGTATAATTTATGTTTGGCATAATCAATAGAACCGATATTGCAATTTTGAAGAAATTTTCAGAATGTTATCTAGATGATTCCACATCTAGATTTTACTGAGCATTGTCTTCTACACTTGCGTGCACAAGAAAGTTTTCCTTGCCCAACCTATATTTCAAAAACGGTTTGTAGGATTTGCTTCAAATTTAGAGGAAAGTTTAGGGTGTGTTGTCCAGTGTAAATTTTATCAAATTTCTTCTTCTGCTTTTGTTCACTTATTCGAAAAATTACCAGGATACAGCTATATTATAGATTTTATTCTGAAATAATGAACCATTATCAACGAAATAAGCGTAATAATGTACCAAATATAAATCAAAGGAAATAGAATAATTTTCAGTATAAGAAATTATCAGAAAAGAAAACAAGGGGTGTGAAAATATAATACTTTTTTTTGCTTAGTAATTTTTTTCTTTAAATTAATGTTATGAATATAGATACTACTGTTTAAATAAAAAAGAAATATAACAAAGTAATATTATATCATCGTAGTTTTCCTCTCTTTTTTGTTATCTTTTTTTAATTTAATAATAGTAAAACTGTTCAGATTTAGACTGACCACCGGTCATTAAGGCAATATGAAAGATGAGGAACGAATGTGGAGCAGATGAAGTAAGAATTCGACCCTGTAAATAAATATCTTGCTTATTATAATAGAATAAGGCAAGGATGGAAAAGCACCTTATTTATCGCCATAGAAAAAGGTTTTGATTCGATCAATAGGGAAATAGTGTAGCGATTCCTTCCAAAATATAGAATCTCAGAAAATTGTGAAACCTCATGTAAATATTATATGAATACTTCAAGTATCAAGTTCTTCATGGAGATAAACTAAAATTAAAAATCTTAAAAACACAAATGGAGTACGCTAACGATTTGTTTTGTCTCCTACTATTTTTCTTATTGTTATGAATTATGTAATGCGTACAACCATAAGAACTAAAACGGGAGCACAGTGGAGCATTACAGAACGAAAGTTTGCCTACAAAATTTGTCTCCAGATAGAACGCTTGCGAGACATTGAATACTAATTCAAAGATTAAAAGATACTTGGAAGCAATGGTGGCCGAGGAACACGTGAAAGAGATCAGTGTTGAAGTTGGGACCGCAGAGGAGGGTTTAAGTTAAAAAATGGCAACTGATCGAAACCAGTGGGGAGGATTCGTTAAGGTACTTTGATCCATTAGGAGCTAAAAGGATTACTACTACTAATATAAAATGAATTAGTATTTATAAAAATAATTTAACAATTATTTTTATAAAGAAGTAAAATTTCAGCTTGGATTTATGGAAAACAGTCTATATAAAGTGTGAATTCAACTCGATTAAAATATAAAATATATTTCACCGAAGTTGAAATAATCTGATTTGTACATAATTGGCAATAAGTCGGATATTTTAAAAGAAAAAAACACCCGGTGTTTTGCATACTTCAAATATGGTCTGTTTGAAACAATAAATATAATTTTGAAAGCCATTTAAAAACTTTTTAGTTTAGTTTAGCTAAAAGTTGATAGTTTATGAATTTTATATTTTTACTTTTGCCGTCATATAATCTTAAATTGAAACCTTCTTTTTACTTATTTACACCTATTACTTCAATATCATTTTATTTAAAAATAATCAATACAGTTAATAAGGGCCCAAAAAAAAAGAAAAAGAAAAAAATATCGTGTAGTCCAATAAGGTGTGTAGTCCAATTAATTCCAAGGAAGAAAATTCAAATATTACGGATGGAAACCTTTTTATGTTAATTAAAATGGAACCATCACACATAATGTAATCTTTGGATTGATAATTCTGATATTTACCTACATATTGTGTTCATATATTAATAATAAATGAATTTATAACTAGCTACAAATAAAATAAAATGGATATTGTTTAATTACGTTGAATGAATGATTTTATATTGATAAAAGCGACATGATTTCTCATTTTATATCGGAAACATAAAATAATTTCAATATATAAACTTTTTTTGAGTCTAGAGTAACTACTAAAGTTACACTAATGTCTATTATTATTTTTTAAAATAGATGTTAAATATTACAAACATATTCCAAAACCTTAAAAGGAAAAAAAAACTGACAGAACCGGTCCAGATTTTATTTCCAACATTGCCAATGAGAAATATGTTTACCGAACGGTAGAACGTCCGTTGGCCATTGGTATTCAGAACACCCGAGGCTCTTTGCATTTCCTTCATACCAATAAACATCTTCCAAAAGTCAGTGCGAGAACACGTTCTCAGATATCCTTATCTTATACGAGCAATGCAAAAGCTTTTGAAGTTCAAATAAAATAAAATTATAAAATAAAGTTGTGCTACGCTCTTAAAAATTTATAATAATTTTAAGTTTATTTCTGAAATGAAAAGAAATAGCCTTTTATTTATGTAATAAATTAAAATCATACAAAATACAATATAAACATATAAGAAGATAATATATATATATTGCCAAAACATTAAATTCTATCACATTCCATCTTTCTGCATCCTTTCCTCCACAGGTATTCCGTTTCGGGAGTAATAGTCAGCACTTCCCAGGGTGACCTGCCCTATTGGGGGGCTAGTTCTATGCATTTCTCCTTCCAGACAACCCTGTTCCTAGCAGTTCCTGCTATCCTCTTGAACATATTGCTTTAACTTTTCTTTTTGACGTCCTCTTCTTCTTGGAAGGACTTATGAAGTCCATTCTGTGGCAATTTTTGACCACCGATTTTCGCACCGAAGGAGATACCCTGCTCATTTCCATTTGCTCAATCTTGTCATCTTCAGTGGGTCAGGAAGTCCTATTTCAATATTATTTTGCGACACCTGTATTTTTCCTCTCCTAAGCTATAGTGAGTGACCACGCTTGGCATCCATAGGTCAATAATTGTTTTTCCTTTTATGATATGCCAGAGGGACCATAACTTATTCCAGCCAAGTTTCAATCTCCTCTGAACCTCCTTTGTTCCTCTAGCCATGAATGATATTAACTAACCCAGATAAATATTCTCTTCAATATATGCTAATTAATGGGTGTTAATTTCACTCCCCTGTTTTATGCCATTGGTCATAAGTTTCGTCTTCTGGTAGTTCAGATAAAGACCAACCTCTTCACGCAATACCAGAAGCTGCTTCATCATTTCCCTCAGTTGTTCCAAGCCGTTTGCAAAGAGCAGAATATCATCTGCAAAACATAGGCTGTACAGCCATTTTCCATTTATTTTAATGCCAACTTCTTCCCATCCAAGACGCTAGAGCACCATCTCCAACACAAGAACAAACAAAATTGGGGATATCGGATCACCCTGTCACACACCCCTCTCAACATCAAAGCTTTGTCCTTGATTTTCAGTCATGATAAATGCTGTCATCTCCTTATATCGCTCTGTTATTATCTTAATATATTTGTCCTCTATTCCTATTGAACTCCTTAAATGCCTTAAATATTTCTGAATGCATAATGCCATCAAAAGCCTTCCTAAAGTCAAGGAAACAGAGATATAGAGAGAAGTTATATTCATTTGCTTTCTCGATGATTTGGTTTATAGTTTGAACGATGTCCACTGTCGAAAATCCCTTCCGAAAACCTGCTTGTTCTTCGTCTACACATTCCATTATTCTTTTTGTTAGCCGTTGTTTGAGAACGCTGTGGATATTCCACATTCCAATATGAATAGTCCGAGAACGATAATTCTCTATATCATACTTGTTGTTATGTACTATAATTCATATATGATACATCAAATATACTCGAGGATTGCCGAACACTTCTAAAATATACTTTTTTTACTTTCAAGTTTTCTGACCGTTACTAGTTTTTTTTTTATTCATAGAATTATCAAAAGCCTACATAAATATCAAAGATCAAAGCTTGCCTGAGACCTATCACAAGTGGTAAAAGAGTAATGTTACTATATGAAAAAAATATAGAAACTGTAAAAAATATGAAAAATATAATCGGACAACCATATAAAGGATCTTTTAACGGAAAACTCATTTTTAAAACAATTGGCCGAAGGAGATAATTGTTTTTCAAGAAAAATCTTTTTAATCACTGAATGAACGGAATATAAATTCTGACAGTTCTGTTTCGCGCGTAATTTATTTTTTCTAGTTAAATTAAAATTCAATTTGCTTGTATTCTAATCTTTTTAAACATTATGAAATTTAACTTCATATATGTTTTTCTATTTCACCTTTAGATAACTACTAAAACATAATTATGTATACATCAAATAATTTTGAAATACAGAACATTAAATAATTTATACATAGTAATTCAGTTACCCTGTTTTTTTTTTTTTTTTGTTTTTTTTTCATACCCTCCTGTAATGATGTTAGTGAATATTTGGTACATACATATAGGAGGTATGCTATATGTATATCTGGGTGTTAATGATACCTTGAATTGCCTTTTGACATTTTACTGCCCTGTATTTTAAAATGATAACCAACCTATTAATGACGGCACTAATTAAAAGTTTAGTGGGAGGGGGGAAATTAAATTTATTTTATACTTTTATATTGAAAAAATATTATAAGATCATTAAGATAAAAAAAAATCTAATATAATATTATCAAATAATGTTATGAAGTGGTAGTAAATCAGTCTTAGCAAAAATAATTGCGTTATATTTTTATCTTATTCATTAAGTGGACCATTCTAAACTCTTTTAAATTTTCCTTTTTTTTTTAGAGACATCTAAAATATTGCTCGATAGGAATTCCAAGAAGAACAAA
The DNA here is from genome assembly GCF_000696795.3 of Halyomorpha halys. Taxonomy (NCBI): domain Eukaryota; kingdom Metazoa; phylum Arthropoda; class Insecta; order Hemiptera; family Pentatomidae; genus Halyomorpha; species Halyomorpha halys. The sequence goes on along the minus strand of NW_027113738.1, from coordinate 142,721 downwards.
AAAATTGACAATTTTGTATAATCTTATAATTACAATGCAGATAATGATTTAATTTAATTTTCATGTTTTGATTCTGAATTTCAAATCCTACAAATAGGAAGTATATCACGTATAACAATTCGGCCCAATCGAAAACGTTGTAACTGACATATATCAAACTTTTTGGAGTTGAAAACCATGAAAGTTACACATTTTTAGTTTTGACCTACAAAACCCTTCTTTATTTCATTGAAGATTGATTAATATGTTCATCTAGTACATCTTATGCTGAAAAATCGTTTTGTTGAATTTTGTAGTTATAGCCTTTTTAGAGGGAGCCCTTCATTTGCCCAAACCAGGGCGGAATAGGAGAATTAGACACACTATCCTCCTTTCAGGAGAAAGTGAAACCAAAAAGAGGGGAGTTGACCACGCCCTAGGAGAAACATGTTCCTCTGCCACGCCCCTTGAATACATAATAAGGTCTCCCTTTTTAGCTTTTTGTGCAGATTACTCTATATTATACTTCTTTCTCCAAGGTTTGAACAGTAAAATATACCATTAGGCGATGATGTTTGTTACCCCTGCTTACAAAGGTTACTGTTATTCACTGAATTAGTTTTCGTTTTTATCTTATTAGTAATTATATAAGAAATAAACGCTATGGTATACACGATGTTGAAATTTCGCTTGTCCCTTACTTGGTCTTGGCCGTTGCCACACTTAATGTCTTCCCTTAAACTTGTCAGTCACTATTTGTCGAGAGTACTACCCTTAGTCCGGCCTAAATAAATAGCTCTCTCCCAGTGGAATCTAGTGACGAAGGTATACTGGACTCTCAACAACCTTCATCGAATAGACTTACCTGAATTAATTCTCTAATAGGGGCAAGGCAAGATGGATGATGTTCTTCAATTAAATTTTAATAAATTTTAAATTAATCAAAATTTCCTACACCTATGTATTAATTAAATGTTTACCTCCCCTATGTAAATTGAAAAAAAAAAATTTATTCATCATATTAATTTCAAGTAATTTTTATTTAGTCAACAAAAGGGGACTTTTAGTCCCTCGGATGTAGGAGTCTATCGACTTTATAAAATAGAAGAGTAACTTTTTAGTAAAAAAATATCAGTTTTCCAAAAGTAATTTAAGATTTTTTTAAAGCTTAAAAATGTTTTTCTCACTACATCGTTTTTAAATGCGAGTAGTTAATTTTTGGTATGCTGAATAATTAATAAGGGCTAAATATGTATTCAATCTGATGTAATCACATTTTATATGAAACATGCATGTGTTCTACAAATTTAATACAGGTAAACTCTACATATGATGATGAAAATGATTTATAATACGATCTATATGAGATAATAATATGAACAAATGAATATGGTAATTTATATGATATTATTACTATACATCATAAATTATTTAGCTAAAAGAAGTAACCAAGTAAACTTTAATTTTTTTGTTATTAATTTAGAGGTACCTCATTTAGATTGTAATTGGTTTTAATACGTTTTCCTGTAGTATTCATTTACGTTGAGAAACCAAGGTGTGAATGTAATGATATTCCAGAAAGCCTTCTTAACAATATTATCATTCTTCCCTGAGCTCCTCTGGCTGAAGACTTAGACACATGTGTACAGAACGGATTCAATTCCCACTAAAGGAGAAGAAAATTACCCATGACGCCGGTACGCAATCAAGGGAACTCGCAACTAGATAGCGGTGTAGGATTGTCATTCGAAAGACAAGGGTCCTGTTGAGCCAAGATTGCCACGGCTCCTTCGATCCGGACCAAGTTGTAGTTCTTGATGAGGTAGTATAAAGGCCGTAAAGCTCTCCCACCTGATAGGGAATCTTGGCAACACATCCCTTGCAAATGGGGTATATTATCTTCTTTCCGAATGAACTGTTTTTTTTTTTCAGAACTTTCCTCGTTTCTTCATTATTACTTGATTCTTTGGCCACAGTTTCGTGCAATGTCACAAATAAACTAGCATGTCATCCAATTAAAAGGGCGACTTCTAAATTATACTCAACTTTTGTTAAAGTTGATCGATTGTTGGTGGTGTGGTGGTGTTATATCGTGAAAACGCACCCTAAAAAAAATAGGAAAAAATCTGATGAGCTGGTAAAACACATTTTATTTTATATTTATGATTTTGACGAAGGTAGCCATTTTTATAAAAATCAATTTTTAGGGCCAAATTTTTAGCAAATTAGTTTTGTTTTTTGGGATGCAGAACCAAAATATAAACTTGTTTTGGTAGAAACAAAATTTTTTTTTGCAAGTTTTTGATTTGCAAAGGGGATTCTTAGGTACTTTACTTAAATCCATTTTTTACCTTAAATATAATCATTTCAAATGTGTTTACCACCCAAATTTCTGATTTTTCCCGGGACTCCTGTAATTCGTTATTCCTATTTTTTCAGAAGACTAATATTTTGTACTACTATTCACCCAAAAAAAGATTTCAACGAAATCCAAGAGACGCGTGTGGGGTCCTATTTATATATGGATCATTAAAACAATAATACTTTAATCTGTTAATTACAATTCGAACCACGAAGAGATCAAAATTAAAATTTTTGGTAGAGATTCTGAATCTCACAATTGTTGTTTAGTGACAAGCTGAATATAAAATAAGTATTAACCTTTTTTTTCACTTTAATTTTATCATCCTATGAAATATTTGAACAAACACTTATAGCTCGAGAAGAAATTAGGTCGATGTAAGTTTTAAGAATTTCCACATGAAATATTTAAACCTTTTTTGGTAAGTTCCAAAATCATTTAAACTTACCAAAATTGAAATTACCAAATTACCAAGGTTTAAATATTTCCCGTGGAAATTCTTAATATCTTACATCAACCTAATTTCTTTTCGAGATATAAGTATTTGTTACTTATGATGTTGAAAATTCGAAATCAGAGCGAGATATGCAAAATTCACCCAATTTGTGTTTATTGTTTTGTATTGAACTTAACTTGAGGCGAATGATCCATAATCGTATAACAGATAAGAGGTAACTGACATCAATAAAATTAAAATTAGAAAGACTTATGTGATAATAAAGTAAAGAAATAAATGATGACAAAATGCAGAATTAATTTTCACATTTATTATGAAAAAATACGATGAGAAGATGGTTGGAGAGTGCGGTAAAATTTTAAAATAAATAAGTTGAAGTAACTTATTTAATCGTGCCTTAATAAGTTTATTACAATTTATTTGTGTTTTAATTTGGCCGCCCCCTCCCCCCCCCCAACTATCTTCTCGTATAAGTCATCCACGGTCAACTATCTATCATGATTATTATGAATACATTTTTATTGGAGGAACTTATTTAAGATTTCTGTAAGTAAAGGTATATAAAAACCAACCTCTGTTAATTCTCATTTTTTGGTTTGAGTTGACTTATTTTAGATAATTTTTAAGCTTATTGTCCCACTATATGTCGTTGCACGAATATGTGGGAGGTGTAAATTTTTTAGTTTACGTATGTGGGTATTTGTGGACCGATTGTAAGGGACGTTGAGGTCAAATGAGCTGAAGCAGTTTTCAAATCCTGTCTGTTGTGACACATAAAATCTTAATTTTTGTTTTTGTTCCTTCTTTTTTCTTCCCATATTTTTTTTTTAACTCAACAAGTTCCACTACAATAAAGCTATACTTAGGGGTGCTTGAGTGTGAATGCGTCACGTCATGAGGAGAGTTGTACTGCGATGGAATGCTGAAATAAAAGTTGAGTGGTGTCTGTAGTATTTTCACAAATGAAATTGTGATATTTTTAAAAACACTCCAACCTAGGCTTGCCAGCAATCGAATACACAATAATTGTTTGCTCTTACTAACTGGGTGCCCTCAAAGCCTGTTAACATTTTTTTTTAGATTACTCTCTTGTTCAGGGAATTTTTTGTTATAAAACAAACATTCTTCTGCAAAAAATAGTTTTTTTCCCGGTTTCCAGTCTTTCCGGGATTCCTAGTAAAGAGAACGTTGGTAAATCAGCTTCAGGGACCCATTCACTGGAAGAAATAAATAACTTCCTCTAATTTCACTCTAACAAATTCGTTCCAACTATTCCTCTCACAGTGAATCGTATCTTTGATCAGTTTCATCGATGGAGAAGGAAGATGAACAAATGGTGTGCTGCTCGTTAGTAACTTACAAAGGTAACGAGTTACACATCACCTTACGTATTGTAAGGTCTTGAGCAATCATAAATAGTTTAGTTTTTTTTTTTATTATTAATCGATAAATCTTTTTTTTAACTACCAGTTCAAACCCTCAGTAGTGTTTAACTAATGCATGTGATGGTAATTTAGAATCCAAATATAATTTTAAGCGAATGTAGCACTCTTTTTGTGTTTAAATTAAAATTTAGTGCCTGGGCTGATTATCAAACATATTGAAAGTGCATGAAAATAGATCAATAGACTTTTCAATCAAATCCATTCTTTATATACATTACATATTATTCGAAAATGAAATATTTTTGGAACTTAGCTTCAATTAATACAAAAATATATGGACACGTCTCGTTTTTAGTACATATTAGAATCAAATATTTTTTTCAAGAGGTTTTTTATATTTCCCTTCACATTCTATCTCTGGTGCAAAATATTCTTTTTTGACCATTGGAAAGGAATTTCCAATCAGAACTGTTTACAAGAAAGAAAATTCCTCATTGCTAATTTCCCGAAAAAGAAATTAGCAATATTCTATCCTTTTGCCGAGTACCTAGTCCCCCCTCGGCAAAGGGTATAGATAAGGGAGCCCGATTTTCCTCATTTAATGAATGGGGTTTTCGTCCTCCGATGAAAAACAACCCTTTTTTTCTACCCCCTTCCCCTACCCTTTGGTTTAATTTAACTCTGTCTCCCCCTAATCCTCCAATATGGCGTTTAATTAACGCTAAACCAATGAAATCATTAAAAACTTTTTTTCTCACCCTCGGATTATTAACCAATGGAAGATGAAACATTTTTTTTCCTTTGGGTGGCTCATCATTACGGTCCTATTTTCGGTATAGGCAATTCCAAGCAATCATAGAAAATAATTGGAAACTGTTAATTAAATAGTAGTTGATGAAGCCAACTATAAAGAGTGATTTGTTGAAGTTAAGCTGAAAAATTGTATGTGTTTAATGACAAAATTTGTTTTTTTAAATCATTTATTTATTGTTATTCACAACTGTATAAAATATATACAACAAGTAAATTTTCTGTAGGTGAGATAGTGACTTCATACAAACATGTGGAGAATCTACCCATTGATAGAACTCCAATAACATTTCTAAAGGAGAAGATCGCGAGGCCATCTTCTTTTCAGCCGCCTAGGAGAATTATTAGCTAATGAAGGAGAAGCCAGGTTAGAAACAAATGGATTTGGGTGGTTGGGAAGTTTTCTATGGAAGGAATGGTATCTGGTTTTGGCCAAATTGGCAACATATGGGACATTGAGGTCTTGATGGATGACTTGATTTGTGACAAAGTAAGGAGCGTTAAGGATTTTACGAAGGATTTCCTTACAGGATTCGGGAGGACAAAATATTTTTTTAAAAAATAATACAGGGTGTCCTTTTTAGTTGGCCCCTCTGAATTGCTCATGATCGGTTAACGTTATAAAAAAAAAAAAAATACGTATTTGATGTTTTTAAGCTTAGTCGATGTTTCCGGCCTGATTTGAAAAAAAAATAGGGGGCGTTTCAAACCCAGTACAACTTTAAAATATCAAATGAGAACCTATGCCTTCCGATGGATCATTTTTTAAAAAAATTGAAGTCAATGTTGCAACCAGATTTTAGATCGGTCAATAAATTACAAAGTTCTGGGACAAAGTTAAAAAAAAAATACATTTTAATAGATGATTTAACTAAAGAATCCATACATACAACGTTCATTGATTGGTGAACCTACATATCGTTTTCAAACTGCCTGGCTTCTTTCGAGATACAAAGATTGGCTGGTGCCGAGTGCGATGTACTGGGGAGAGACTAATCGGCAAGCTTCTTTCACACTTTGCTGCAGTTCTTCAACTAATGTTGCAGGGCTATTATCGGCCTAAACCCTGTTTTTAAAAAAACCCCACAAGTAAAAGTCTAGCCGAGTTAGATCGGATGATCGAGGAGGCCGAACAAATGGGGTCAGGTCCTATTCACCTATCCCTGTAGATACGATTTAAGTAATTTCTGACCTGCAGAGCTTTGTGTACGGGACTTCCATTAAACTGCAGTATCGATCCTTCGTCGACGCTCTAAAGGAGCATCTTCCAGTAAAGTAGGTAATTTCTCTTTCGAGAAAATTAGAAACTGCGAATTATGTTGATAGAAAATAAGGACTAATTAATTTATTTCTGAGAAGGGCACACAAAAGATTAATGCTGTGAACACCTGGGCCCTGTTTCATAATAAAGTACAAACTAATAATATTAGTCTTATCGATTTGACTTATTACAATGACACATACTTCTACAATAGTAACTTGTACTTTAGTACTTATTAACTCCTGTAATATCACTCCCTATTATGAAAAAATATAAGTATTAGTGTAATTAACACGTTGTTTCTATACTATTATTTTGAACTAATACTATTAGCTTGAATAAGAAACAGAGCTCAGGTAGCGACAAGAATTCGATATTCTGGGATTTTCCTGTGCCCTACGTTCGAAAATTCCAACAGATATATGATGCTAGAAATTGTAGAGTCAAAAAATAAAAGTCACTTTATTTACTGTCAACAAAAAGAGATTATGAAATAAATATTACTAAGACTACTGGTGCAATCGACTGTCCAAGTAAAATAGACAGGGAAAGGATATTTCAGTTAGTATATATTGGGGACAGAGAACTAGGAAATAGGGATTATTTGCCATGCTGAGATCTATCAATAGTATCACGCCATATCTTTCTAGTTTGTTTGGGGGATCGAAAGTAGAAAGGTCTATTCTTTTCTAGGCCATTTAAAACTGACAAACCTGTATATGTTATATAAGGGAGTTTTAATGTAAATAAAATTATTGAATCATATAAATCTATTTTAATTAAAATAAAATTATTTCAACTTGAAGTAGAAAGAGTTTGAATTACTGGAAATGATTATGATTCAATAGAAAATACATGAATTTAATTAAAGTATGGCAATCGAGAAAAATTTAAATATTTTATTTGATAGCACTAATATTCATTGGATGTTAAAAAAAACCATTTACATTGTACAATTATTCTTTTAATGATTATCCGATTTCAATAGAAAAAAATTAAAACTAGGTAGTGAACTACACTTTGATTATTTTAATACTAATGATGGGTTATAATACAATTAATAATAATTATCACAATTTTTTATTTTTCAATTTATGTTTCAGTAAATTTATTTTACCGATATATTAAATTGGACGAATTCCGATGTTCGCGTTTACATTTTTTTCTAATGATAATTACAGCATAATAATAGAAAATTGGTGTAGGTAGTAGATTGGCTTCATAACAGAGAAGGTTGGAGGTGTTTAACACAAGTTTGGCATATTTGGAAACCGTCTACAAGCCACAGAACCGTCCTACGTAACCACACCAAGGTTTCAAACCTTGTCGACATATTATGCTGAGCTACTGAGGAAAGTAAAGTTTATTTTTTAAGTTTAGTACTAAACACCATTCAGTATTAAATATAACTTGATTTACAAAAAAAAAAAATCTAGATTCGTTCGAAATTTTCTTTTAATTTTAGTATTATTTATTGATTATTGCAATATCATTCTCAGTTTTAAACATAAATGTTATGTGTAAATGGGGATATCAGCTATTGTGTCATAAAAAAAGGATCAAAATACAGGATATCATATGTTGAGATACTACTGAAATTATGGATATACGAATATACTTTGAATAAGGATTTTTCGGAACATTTTAGACCATAAAAGTTGGATTTAAATAGAATCTGATAGCTTCAGATTAAGAACATGTACTCGAAAATTGGAAGTTGTTAGCTTTTTCCATTTGAAAATCGTGTAAGGTATCGGGAACAGAATACAAATTTCTTAACGATTTTATCTTATATCAATGATGAAATTAAAACGGATTTAATTATTGGAAATAATGAAATATAGAATAAAATGTTGATTATACTTGCAATGAAAAAATTATGGCACTCCTATATATTATATTAATTTTGTGAACCAGATCAAAAATTTTGCCTAAAAAATATAACTTAATATGATAAATTTTTAAGTAAAATTTCCTTTTTTTTTTAATTAGGAAGTAACAATAAAGGTGCCTGTTGTTAGTTATATATTTACAAAGTGTAGAAGTCTGTAATTAAGTCCAATTTAACAAAAAAAGTGTGGAGAATGAATAATTGTTAAGAAGTAGATTAATTAAAAATAGTTAACAAAAGTTGATTGATAATTTTTTGAACCTAGAAAAATCTAATTAATCCCGTTTCCTGTACAAAATAAAAAAACAAAACAGAATATGCCGTTGTGAATTGCTACTATAAAACATAAACTTTTTTCAATATCAAAGTTTAAAAGCGTCCGCTGTGCACTAAAACTTAGTAACTTTTTGTTTTCAAAAGGATTAACAGTCGTAATCCTGTTGATTTAGTTCTATTACATTGAAAAGTTTCTTACTCTGCTTTTTATTTTAGTAGCTTTATTTTTTCTGTAACAGTTTTGATGTATATTGTGTTCATAACTGAGTATGATTCACAAATAAATTAATTAAATTGGGTATTGGACATTAATCTGAATAAATTTGGTGGTATATTACAGGTAAAAATATAAGACTTTCCTTTCTTGTTTTTGTTTATCCCGCACATGATTTTTTTTAACACACGGGGGATTGTTAAGGTTATATGTAGCTGACCACTCTATTCTGACCAATGTTGGCGAGTTCAATTTCATTCCCTGGGACCACCAAGAAATAAAATTCAGCCTCGCACAGCCTGAAATCGAACTTGCGTCATTGAAGTTATGTGGTTACTAAGGTGACGCCTCAAAGTCCTTGCCTACTTAATCCAGTAGTATTAACATGGTATAATTATACAGACTTGTACAATACTGATTTATACTTTTTACATTTAAACTCCTAAAACATCACTATTAACTGTTCCTATCATCAAAAGGTATTATTGCTTGTTTACTTGTATTTATGCAACAGTGCTCTTAGTTTTCTCTATTAAACAGGCCCCAGTAGTATTAATTAGTTAAAGGTCATTAAAATTCGAATATTTTACTTGCGTTTCGAGTTGACAAAAAAAAAATTGAGCTATTGTTATTAGAAAATGAATAAACTAAAAGAGTAAAAATTAGGATTATTTATCCCAAAGATTTCATCCTTAATCGATTAAAAGTTGTATTTGATATCCTTATAAAGTTTTTTTTTTAAATATCTTTATTGAAATTTACAAATGTATAATATATAATATATTCAGTAAATTTGATCTTAGTTAAAATGGAGTGTTACAGGTGTGTAGAGAAACTACTCATTGGTAGCACTCTAATGACATTTTACATTAGCAGGTATCGTGGCCAACTTCTTTTTCAGGTGCCTCGGAGGATTGTCAGGAATTGAAGAGGATGCCAGGTTATAAACTAGGGGGATTGTATTGTTAGGGAGTTTATAATGGAAGGAGTTCCTTATAAAGTTATATCAATTAATATAATACTAAAAAAATAATTTGTTTTGAATTATTAAAATAATTAGGTACCTGACTAAAGCAAATATAGTTTAAAATGAATTTTATCCATACTTAGTCATTTAATTTTTTTTTCTTTATGTTTCTGAAGAGAAAAATATTTACCGATGGTCTATAAATCAATACAATAAAAAAAATATACGGGAGTAAATTTATTTCGTGATGTGGATGATCGCTCGAGATGAAACGGAAGTAGAATGATCAACGCTCGATGAGATTTGCACTTGGGAAATGTTCAGCATTTTATCCTCTTTGTAATGAGCTGTATTTCAAAAATATATCGTGATGCTAAACCGAGTTAGAGAGGATAGGAGAAGTGGATTCGTTTTTTTGGTATTTGTATAACTCAGCATTAAATTGTACTAACAGAGGTATTATAACAATTGACGTAGTATATGCTGAAAATGCAATACTGAAAATAAATATTATTGCATCAAATATAATTTTATAAAAAAATAATAATTCAATCAAGTATTTACATGTCTTTGTTTATCTATCAAGCCAATCATAGTACCATGGTAGAAATCATAGTACCATAATGATAATGCGAATGGTAATGTAAACTATAATTTCATGAATGGAAAGTAAACATAATTTAATAAAACATTATTTAATAATAGTAATAATTTAATTTCTAGAAGTTTCATTTCTTTCAACTAGTCTCCAGACTGCCATATTTTTTTTATCTCCTTATACTTCAATTTCTAGAGAATGTTTAAAATAAATATGAATATTGTGAACATCATAGAAAACAAGTTTTTACCATCACACAATTATCTTTAGAAAATTATATATTGTTTTTGCTTATACGATATTAAAACTACTTCCTTCAAAACATAGGATTATCTACTGTTAATAAAGAAAATCAGTATGCTTCTACATTTTAAACGGATAAGAATCCAACACTTGTTTCACCTTTCTTAGTCTTTCAACGGATAATTTGTAGAAACTTTAAAGACAGATAAATATTTTTTTTGTATTTTTCCAAAGAGGTAACAAAGAAAAGTAATATAAAACTCAGATGTACGAGTGTTAGTATATTGACGGTATATTGAATACCACGAAATATATCCAACCAAAGTTAATCAAGAAGGTAAGACTATACCCAATCTGATATTAATTATCAGTACCAGAAAACTTTTTGTTTACCAACTTTTAGTTCCTTATTATTTGTTTTACAATCTGAAAGATGATATTCAGGTATCAAACAAAGTCGAGACTGTAGATAAAGTTTTCTATTTAATTATTTACTTGGAGTGAAACTTTTAACAAAACCCTTTCAAAATATTCGTGGTATTTCAAATAATACAGCATTATTGAAAAATGTATTAAAAGTTCGTATTTTTTTTTATTTAATAGTAATTTAGCATTTCAAGTTAATCTAATGTTTTTTTTAAAGTATACTAAACAAAATAAAATATCCAGATACAGTGAGACAAGCAACAGGAATAATCTGAAATTTAATTAGTTATATTTAATTTGTAACCCGTATTTCATTACGAAACTATTTTGGATAATAGAATCCTTTAAAAAAACAAAAAAAAATCTTCTTAGTTTGATCAACATATGTATTGTAAACAAAAAGCCCTCCTCAAAATGAATTTTATACCAATGATCAGATTAATTATCTTACTAAGCAATCGGAAGGAATTAATGTTAGAACTATTCCATTTTAACTATTAATAGTTGATTATTGATATGCAATTTCTTTTAATTATTTCTCACTGTGTCTCTTTTTTTGTAACTCAAAACTTTAAAGGACCACAACTACAAAATCTCTGAAAGTTTCTTTTCCAATTATATCCTACTTTTAAGATTATAAAGTTATCTAGAGGTTCAATGAATTGAAGGCATTTAATTTGCCGATTCTATCGATTTAAAAGAAAATCGAATATACCAAATAAAATCTTTATTGTATTTTATTTTATTTTTATACCAGATCGGCCTGGTGGACCTTACATGGCTGATATAACTTATATTATATATATTTTTTTACAGTTGATTATGAGGGGCTATAGTCATACAAATGACACCCCTAACTATATAAAATGTTCTTATTAAAATAAAAAAAAATAATAATAAAATAAATAGATAAGAATAATGCTTCTTAATAGAAGAGGGAAGAAAAATTAATAACAAAAAATAATGATATTGGTACACTTAAATAAAACAAACAATTGTCTTCTAATAGTAAAAAGAAACAAGTTAATTTGAAAAGGGAAGAGGGAGGAAAAGAGAGAAAAAAATAATAATAATAATAATAATGAATAATAAGTAAATAGAGGTAGTGTGACTATGAATTAATTTTATATTTATTAAAAATTTATAAAAGAATGTCCTGCAGCAATCTGGGCTTTAGTCTTCGGGTTGAGGTTGGGTTTCCCAGGTTGTAGGTCACTGCTCCTTTAACTGTCGGCAACTGGGAGTAGAACTTCAGGAACCGTTTTTTGATATAATCCTCTATTGACTCCATTTGTAATTCGCGATGCAATTGTCTATTTCTTATGAACCAAGGAGCATTAACTGCGATTCTTAGGACTTTATTTTGAAAAGATTGTAGTTTTTTCCTTTTCGTGAAGGATGCCGCTCTCCAGACTTCACAGCCATACCAAATAAAATCACGCTTCTTCTAATATCTAAACTGATCTTTATAGCGAAAAAATACCACATGACATTAGTCTATTGAAGAATACATAATAGAATGTGAAATTTGCAGTCAGATAGACATAGTTGATATAAATATAGCTTATAGATTAATGGGTAGTGCAGACACAGAAAAAAATTGTAAAAAGCAGAGAACGGTATTATTTCTCTTTGTTGGTTCTACAATATTATTATACTATTGAAATATTACATTGCTGTAGGAGAGATCTGAAATCACAGCCTTAACACAAGGAGGGGAACTAACAGCGAACTGCTTCCAAATACTGGTTTCTCAATACCACATGATATGAAGGCAAGGTGCCTATACACTACACTGAATGCCAATTAGTTGAAATGAAACCAGGTGAGAGGCTGATGAATTAGATGAATAGACAGAAATGTCTATAAAGATATGAAAGAGCTGCATGCACCAAACTGGGAAGCAGTAGCCCAAGAGAGACAGGCAATGAGAAACCTGGTCTGGGTGGCCAAATATCTACGAGGTCTATAGAGCCAATCGAAAACTATTACTGTATTATACCTTGTAGCCATATATTTACTAATAATTTCATTAAGAATATGATATACATAACTATAACTCTATAATAATTATTCGTTATTATACTAATGTTACGTTTTTCAATGTTTAAATCGATTGAAAAAGATGTTTAGTTAAATTTAACAAGTTTTTGTCCACTATCACCATGTTACATGCTACACTGTGCGGCGCTGAGAGACTACAGTAACGCATAACCAATCACCTCCGTGGGATCGTATATATTCAATACTGAAGGGGTCAAACGCTGATGCTTTTTTTTTTTTAGATTTAATGAGTTTTGTGTATTTCTGTACAATATCTAATTCAGTTTTAATAAGGTTAACTGCTCCATCGATTAAACATGAAAATCTGACTATAGACGAACCTGGAATCAAATTTGCTTCTGGATGTCTAAAACGTTTAATGCGAATAGACATTATCAATTTTCAGAACATAATTTTATATTAATTTACTACATGAATACAAAGGTCATTTACCTCTGACAGTTCATAAAAATCCTCATAATTTACGAGAAGCAAAGTATATTCAACAGCAACGTGTTTAGTGTGAATGGATTTTTTAAAACAATTATAGAAAATAACTGGACAATTAGAGACATACTAATTTTCATATTGAATCAGAAATAATTGGGCTAGAATCAATTATATGAATAAAGTACAGGATTTTGGTATTGACTTTTATTTGTGCTCTTTTATTTATTAAAAATTTTTGGCATAGTTTTATTAATTTTGTTAGCTAGTTTTTGAAAAGTATTAGATAATGTTCGCTCATCATTATATATTTTAACTAATTGTTTTAATATAAAAAAAGTAAATTTCGCATCCATTATTTTAAATCAAACCTGTGAAATCGGATTTAAGGAATTACATATCATCAAGAACCTACAGACTTGACTAATAATCACAAAAAATGTCAGAAACTAAATTAAACGACCCAATGCGCAATTCTAACCAGGAATGGACTAAGGTAATCATTTAAAATAAAATTTAATGTAATATAATATAACGACACCTTCTGAATATATATTTCTGAGAAATCAAACGTCGACACCTAATTTTTAGGTTAAAATATTATCTGGAAACATGACAACCTAAATCATTCAAAATTCATTATATTTCTCAGGTAATGAAATTTCATGGTAGTATATACTGGAATCAGACCACGAACATATTCCGATGTTGGTTAAGAACTGGCGGCACTCTGTAAATTGTTGTTTGCCCGAGGGGTAGCTAGGAAGATAATGTTTACACAAACAACTCGCCAGGCACATACCGTATCCGGAGATAGACCGTCGCACTTTTAATTGGATTTTTTTTTCGTCGTTTCTGTTCATTAATCAAAGCTTTCCGTTCCACCGTTGGTTTAAGGGGATCAGAAACAATTTTTCCATATCTTTTTCATTTCTAGTGAAAAATTTCCTTTTCTGTGTTCATATTTCATGTTTTTATTACAAACAGTTATCAGAAATGTATATCAATATTTTTATTTCATATGCTTCAAACCTTTAAGCAAATATCAAAAACAAATTTCAGAACGGAATTAAAAATGTATATTTTCGTTGATTAAATGAAACACAATATATCATGCTAACTTTAAAACACTATTACTTTGTAATAAAGTAAAATGCGAGATGGTACCCAAATCATTCAATTTAATACAATAAAAATTAAGAATAAAGACTGCACTATATAACATGGATCCAAATAGTAAAACATTTTTTATTTATAATTTGTTTATTTTTTTTTAATTTAAATTAATTAAAAAAATATAGAAAAAACAGCTGGAACATAATTTATCAAAAGTTTGAAAAAATTAGGTAGACATTTTGATCCGGTTGGAACCTCAAAAGTGGTGTTTCGTTCACCAATCGGGTTTCAATTTCGGGCAACTGCCAAGTTGTGGCACTCATTAAAAAAGTGAATTCGGAATCGCAGTCCAAAAATGCAACGAACGTGAATCTGCAGCATGAAGTTTGTTGCCAACTCACCACTCTATGTTTCAAACGAGACCATTCACACTGACCTACGCATTCCGACTGTAACGGACAACATTCATAGGACTTAAAACGGTTTCACAACACGCTACATGGACATTTCAATAAATTTATATGACATTTGGCCACACATGACAATCCTGACTTTACTCGGATTAGGCGGAAGAGGAATTGGATGCGGGACCTCCGTATGTAATAAAATAATTTTCTTAACGTCAGGAGGATGCACTCCCTCATGTCAGCTCATGCCATGCCTGAATAGATCATCTCATTTGCTGGTTGTAAATGTACATTTACAAAAAAAAAAAAGATAAAAGAGCCAAAGAGATAAAACAAAAAAAGTCTTATTCTATTGTTATATATTACTACTTTTAATAATTATTATTGTATAATCGTTAGGCCTATTTGTCGTAAGATCAAAAATATTGTCTGATTAGACTAAAATAAGTATTTTGTGTGAGTAGCTACTCAATGAAGTTGGGCAGTACAAATTGCTTATATCAACATAAAGCATTCATTTTCTTTCTTTTAAAATATCAAGAAAAATCCTGGAAGATCTAGAAAATAATTAGCATACCTCAATAAATTAATTGTTCTTAAATTACCAATGAACAACCATTACTATTTTATGAGTAAAAAATACATATTGTTTAGCTTATTTTTATATTTTCGAATTTTGAACTGAAAATGAACTAAGTTGCTGTTTATTTTTATATCCACTTTAAGTTTTTTTTTTCTACTTCAGTAGATTTTGGAGTAAAAGATATATAAACAAATTGTACAAGGCATTTTATTTATTTATGGTGACTAATAAGTGTCCATTAGACACACAATTATGTTTTAAAATGTATAATGTGAAACATTAAAGTTCAAACAATATTTTTTTTTTAATCTTTACATTTTTTTTATTTGCACCTGTAAATCTACTTTACAACCAGTAAATGAGCTGTACTATTCAGGCATGACATGAGATGGTATGAGGGAGACAGCACCCAGTAGTGCATCCTAGGTTCCGCATCCAACTCCTCTTCAGCCTCGCTGAGTTAGTTACGTCAGACAGTTTTGTTATCCATCGTATTTCGTAACAACAAATTCTCAATTTATGATAACTTATAACTACACAAAAAAATGATTTCATTAAAAAAAAAAATACAAATTGGAACATTAAAATTAACACTGGTAAAATTTCTTGCTATATCATGATTTTCCAATAAAAATGCATTGACTGAATATAATTGTTTTAATTCTTCGCTAGAAATATTTAAATACTAATCATTTATCTCCTCTTGAACTGAGTTTTATTTAAAAACTCAGTTCAAGAGGAGATATTTTATCCAGAAAGCATAAAAAGTGATGGAAATAGTACTAATAGATTCATTTGTGTAAAGTCATTTGCAGGAACTTTCTAAGTATTTCTATAAAATATCCAGAAAGTTTTGTGTAGAAAATATACGTAAGGCCGCGTCATCAAATTAATCTCTTATTGTTGAACTAATAGAATCTGAGGGATCACTATATAAGGGATATAGTGAAATCATAAAGGGGCTTTGGACCTTAGAAGTTTTGACCGCATTAGATGGAGAAAGTCGTTCAAGTGTGAAATTCTTTGACCCTTGCTGAATGATTTCCATGGAATTTAGGCAGATGTAATATACAGAAAAGGTGTTGGGCAGAATCTCTTTCATCGTGGTCAGAAACGTTCCAGGAGCTGATCTCATCCAACTGCCGAATTTCCAGGGATTGAAAACTGGAACTTCTCCAGGGGGAGGCTGTATAATTCAATATAATATGAGGCTGTATAATTCGAAATCCTTAGTTGTCAAGACAGCTTCCAAGAAGTTTTAAATAAAGAGATGGTATATACATTAGTTTATTATAACTCGATTATAATTATTTAGAACGGCCTACGATTAGTCAAAGATTCCTAAGGGTTTCAATGAATTTTCATTTAGTTCTATTTAAATTAAAAAGTCAAATAATTAAAAGAATTTCAATATATTGACTATCAAGTATTTTAAAGGATATTTAGAAGCGTAAAAAAGCGTAGGTGTATTATATAATTGTTGGTAAATTAGTATCCTTTAAAAAAATAACAGAATTGGAAGTTTTGGTATCGAACACTATGAAGAGATAAATTAATGGAATGTGGTCGAAAGAAAGTTAGTGGCTTTATAAAAGTTTTATGCAACTCTCATCAAATATAGTAGCTGTGTATGAATAATTCCCAGCTGTATAATAATTTTAGCTTTTCCATCCTTAGAGAATGACACCTACATATTCATGTTGTACTTTGCTTTCTGATGGTGAATCAGTGTTTTAGTAATGTTAAAATGTGGAAACGGCAACATAATACGCCAGGCAATATAAATATCATAGATAGTTGGTAGCTGGTATTTCAGTTAGAGTCCACTGCTTGTTAACTTCTTTGTGATGATTTTTCATGGTCATTTTCAACATCACAACTTCGCTTGAATTAGATAGTTTATTTCTATTTTTAACTCATTGCTTATTTTTATTGTCTAAATTAGGAAGGATTCCTAAGGAGAATTAAATACTGATGCGATATGAATTTTGGAGATTTTTAATTTCCTTCTCTATATGCACGCAAATCGTCAGTGTAAAAAAAAGTTCGCGATTCACTCCTAGACTAACTTCCACTTTTACAACACATAAAATTCAAGACAAAATTAAAAATATTGTGAAGGTTATGCAAAGTATACCTGAGTAGTGAGAGACTGAAGTACAAAGATACTGAAGAATGAGTTAATCGCTTAAGATGAAGAAAAATCATATCAATGCCAAAAAAAGAAAGTAGAAATACAACCAGAAAAGTGTAGTAAATATAATATAAGCTCTTTGATAGGATATACTTGTTCCTTGAGGTAGAAGCAACAAGAAATATGAGGGAAAAGAACATCTTTACATATTTCCAATCTAAATGTCCTCGTTGAGGCTTTAGTAGGTTATATTGCTAACGTAATCGTTTTTACCAGTAAAGGGAAAGTCAAAAAAGAAAAATATATATAAATATATATTAACTTTTACTACATGGATCCGAATCTAAATTATAATGCGACAAGCAAATACCTTTTCAACATTTAGGTAATATATTTACTTATCATTGTTGTTATACCTATATTCAATTATTCTAACGGCATTTTAGTGTTTAATTTTTTCAAGTTTTAGTTTTAAAAAATATATTAATTATTCCAATATATAGTATTTCTCTTTTTATTATTAAATTGTTAACGCAAATTTTGTTTTCATTTTGCAAAATGAAAAAAAAAATCATAGATATAACTTAGGATGTGATAAAAACACAACGAAATATTGTTGGTTTGTTTCTTGTCGCACGCGAAACGTTGAGATCTAAAAAGAGATTAACTAAATTTTTTTTTTTTAATTCCTAATATTTTTCAAATGTTTTCTTCACTGCTCAACGTCCTGTTTAGGTCATTGAAATTTATGATTTAAGTTAAGTTAAGAGGCATCACAATATTTGAACAAATGTACAGTTTTGCTTAAAAGGACAACGTTGCAACTAAAAATCCTTTATTATTTTTATTTATGACTACTTCAATCATTCTATCTATTTAATTATTATATATCATACTAAAACATGTCTTTAAAGCGCGTGATTACTAATCGAAGGACGCGAGTTCGAATCCGGCTGGGCAGAAAATTGTTACACTGTAGCCGTGAGTTAACACCTGTGGGTTCTGAAGCCCTCCGGGTCCACCCAGCCTCTTAAATTGGGTACCTTTAATTGGGTAAATCTGGCGGTCAAGCGTGCTTCAGATCAAATCACCTCCTTGTACAACCGTTGGTCTAATAACAGTACTTTACAAAGTACCCCTGACCATTCATGTGTTATAGCGGTACAGATTTGTTTTTGTTTTTTTAAACATGTCCTAATAATATTTAGTGTCTTAAACAATTTATATTTCCTAATAATAATACCACAACTCTCTTGCCCTACTGTATCCTTTTTTAGTATCTCACTAAAGCCTTTCGAACAGACTCCCTACTTAGGACATCTTGACAATAGACTTACTTGGAATCGCTATACTAGCTGGAACGACGAAAAACTGTTCGTACATTCCGATAACAACACCTACTTGACAAACGCTCTAAATTTCCCATTTATTACAAAAATACCTATACATTATGATAATCAGGCCTCTTTCGACACGCAGAATGAGCTTTAGGCTCCACCAAACCATCCAATTCCTTCCATAACCAATCCTTATATTCCAAAATCATCCGTAAAATCCTTGATGCTCCTTACGTATCAAATTAACTGATCCATAAAGACCTCAACATCCAGTTCGTAGAAGATTTGGCCCGAAAATGATGTACCTCCTTTCATTCTAAAATCCTTACCCACCCAAACCCATTAGTTATTAATCTTTCATCCTTAACAACCTCTGATAATCTCCCAAGACATCTAAAAATAAGATGGCCACGGGTTCTTCTAATTTAAAGCAATGATTAAAGAACAAACATTGGGCTGCTTCTTCCTAAGATTATCATGTATTTTGAAACAATTATCACATTTGTTTGTTGTAATTTTTTTTCAGTTGTAAATTTCAATAATGTCAGTAATTTCAATGTCCTTGTTTAGCCAAATCACAGAATTGGTAGGATAATAACTAAAGCAATTAAGACAAAGGAATATCGAAAGAGGCATTATCTCTAGATACAGGTGGTCAAGATTTCCTCATCTTGTTAGAGAGCGCATTCACACATTAAGCTGCGAAGACGATAAAAGCCAACGGTGGTGTAATAGCAATAATCCCGCTAAACCGGGCTCTTACCTTTTGGATAATTAGCCTTCCACTGTTTGCCTCCTCTAATTAGCGTAATCTTCTCAGCTCTGTAGAAAGCTTAAGTATACACTATGCAAGTCCATTAAGGGTGTATTAAGGCTCCAATTATAATGGACCAATTCTACACTAATTTTATATCGGCATCCTCTTTAATAAAATCAATGATTGGTTATTAATAATAATCAATTAGACCAATGTATATTTATTCATCCAATCAGAGTAGCTTCTAATCTATGTTCGAACTCTTTCCCAATTAGCAATATTATTACAGGCTGTTCAAGACTTTTATGTGAGCTCTGAGAATTTCGAAATGAAAATTAGCAGATTTTAGCAACAGTAAACGAAGTTTCTTATGGTAGTTGAAATTATCATTATTCTAATGGTACCATCAAACGAAGTAATTTTAAACCTATAAATACTTGATGACTAAGGATAAAGTATTCTTATACAACCAAGAATATATTCTTGAGTACAGTGAGAGTTTTGAACAATGGTTACATAAATCCCAACACATGAAATATACATCGGCAAATAAATAAAAAAAATTGGTTACTACCTTAACTAACATTGAAATGCATTCCTTGCGGTCCTAAAACTCTTAATAACAAACCAATTTATGCAATAAAGTAAAAAATTAGCTACTTTCTTTTCAGGGCCTACACCCCAAAAAATAAATCTTTCAATAAAAAATGAAATATTATGTATTTGGCAATGCATGTGGAATGAAACTCTGCAAAGCAAATTAAAAACTATTTAAAAGAAACCATGGACCATGTTAAATCGTTCCAATCGCACAGAGGAGATCGCAATGGCTACATTGAGAATACACTTAGAAATATAACTTATTCGTATCTTATTAATAAGAAGACACCGCAGAAATTTCAATATTGTGATACTACACACAGTCAGCCAAATGATTCAGGAATATTATTTTTATTCCAAAGGTTTGAGTACATATGGAGTGGGACCAGCTTTAATAATAATCCTAAATGATGATGTAAAAAACATAAAATTAGTATTAATTTTTTTCAAAGAAAGAAGAACCTACTAAACAAGATTTAAGCCCTATATTTACATAAAATGTAATCTAATTAACCATTAGAAAAAAATATCCTTATGATAATAATAAAATATATTGAAATATCAAAGGTATAAATCGAAACATTTAGCATAATAAATGATGAAACATTGATGCTGATTGGGTTTTACGCCCTAAAGCCCTAACAAACAACAAAATCCGTATGCAGTGTGGATAAGTATAGATTAGTCCTGTCTTCGTGCATTAAGATCTACAGTCGTAGTTTTCAGTTTTAGTTTTAATACGTATATTTCATAGTTGCGATTTAACACGCAAGCTTGATGTGACGAAGTGTTAAAAAAAAACAAAATACACAATGGGGTATGAAAACAAGATTTTGATCAACAAAATCCAAACAAGAAAAATAAATTATGATGGGAATATCATTTCAGGATTCACGGATCTCGGAAAGACTAGTATGATACAGTTTAAAACCTTCGATAATCTGAGGATTAACATTAACATGTTATCAGTTATAATAAATAATATGTTTATAATATGCCGAAAAAATTTACAACATATGCAAAAGAATATATTTTATTCTACATCATACTGATTAATTAATTTTCCAAATGTTTGTATCAAGTCATTTTATTAATAACATTAAATAAATTTTTATAAAGTTGTAAATAACAATAAATAAATTATAAAAATTTGGATAATTATTTTTTAAGTTTTTTTTTTAATAAGCATCATTGGAAATATGGTTATCCGTGAGTGCATAAAAATATAGTTCAATCAAGAGTACTAGTTATTATTATTTTTTTTTTTTGTAAAAATTTTATTACTCTATTCCCAAGTGAAAACAAGGCAGTTATTAAATTCCAGAGCCGGTGCCCCCCGCAGTAATTTCTTGAGTGGCTTTAATGAAGGCCGGTTGCTATAGTGAGCAGGTTGTGTCCTCATTTTCCTTCAATCCATTTTCTAGTTGTTTGCCAGCCAATTGCATTCTCACATTTACAAAGGACTTCTTCAAATCCACTCTGGATTAAAATTGACTTTAGGAGAATGAAATCTTAATTAATACCTGTGAATTAGATTATTTAATCCTGTAAGTGATTAAAACTATTTCTTAAATTGTTTTCAAGTGTAAATTATATACAGATAATTATCAATTCCTAATAAATCCTACCTAAGATAAAATCGATATTATTACCCACTTAAACCTAATAATATTATTAAAAGCGTTGAAACTATTTCATTAGCGAGAGATAAATTTAATGAGGTGATTACCACATTTAAATTATTTAACTAATCCATAAAATTCCTAATAGCTTCCTAGTGATATTTTATGATGATACAGTAATTAAGGAAAAGAAAAAAAACCTTTCCGGAATAATCTTTATATTCCAATGAAACTGCACTATATGCTGCCCAAAAATCAGATCGAAAGCAGTATCCAATAATAGTAAAAGAAATAACAAAAATAAAAGTTTTCTTCAGAAAACCAGTTTACATCTATTTTATTAAACTATTACAACAGTTCAAAAGTCAGCAAGGATGTACTAAAAATGTATGCGCATGCAGCAATAGTTCATTAAAGCAAGAATATGAATAAAAGACATTATAGTGCGTTACGGTATGTAACAAGGATGTATTTCGGCCTCATGTATCTTACAAATGCTATTTACAAGTGATACATTTTTTTTTTTTTTTTGGCGCCTAAAGAATTTTTTTTTCATTTATTGTGTTATATTACATTCAGTCTTGTATTTATAGACAGTAAATCATAAGAATCATAGAGCTAATTCACACCATATTTACATATATATAAATTAAATGATAACGAAATAGAGAAAAGAAGAAAACAAAAATAAATATTTTTATGTGAGTGCCTGTCTGATGGGAAGATCTGGTTTTAGGAGTTGAGTAATGTATGCTTGAGGCAAAGATTACTGGCTCATGAAAAAAAATAAATAAATAAAAAAGTGTTGTAAGCAAAATGAAACATAAGCAAGATATAATTTGGACAGAACCAAATAAAATCATTATCTTATATCATATTTACATTTACCGTTTTAGACAACACAAGCTCTTTTCATAATCACAATTAGAGCTTTCATAGAAAATGACAAAGAAATTGTAGGATGACGATTCGATCCACCATAAACAATCTTCGACATTTAACTAAATTCATGAACAAGAACCTGAAGGGGAGTACCGCGGCTTTGTTATTCCCAGGATCTGATTACGATGGGAGTTAGGATGAACACTAGAAGCTTTTAAGGTTGTTCAAGTTATCGTCTCTCAATTTCGGCCTTCCAAGCTACTTCCCTTAATAACTGCTTCATCTGATCCCCCATCCATTTCTCATCATATGTCCTTGGTGGTAATCTTGAATTTATTTAGTCCTAAGAGTGAATTTTCAATATTTAAACGTATATTTTAAGCATATGGTTATATATATTTTTTTATCTCATCTTCAGATCAAAAATTAAAACTCAGCATTACTTAATTCAACATTGGAAAATGCTTCCCTTTCTTGTGCATTTAATCTACCCCTGTATTTTTGAGTGAGTAACAAGTTCCATAATATATAACAATTACGATGATGTTTGTTCTAAAACTAGATTAGATTTAATTTCCTTGTAATTAGAAGGTAAAAAAATAATAAGCCTATTTATTTTGTAATTGCATCACTGTAAGTCTTACATTTTTACTTGACTTACCTAATCTATGTGTTTTAGAGTTCAAAAAAACCATTATCCAGCTACTGGCCTAGTTTTCATGTCTGTACCAAGATTATTTCTTAAACGCGTGGACCAATTTTGTAGTGTTTTTAAAATTATAATTGAGGTAACAAACTGCGCAGTTTCCGAAAAATATTATTTATTAAATAGACTGTAGCATCAAATTGTCTCAAACTATTTTGATAAAATTTGCCTAAAGATTTCTTTTTCGAATCTCTCAACTTATTTTTTATAGAATAAATCACCGAAAAAACACAGAAATTAATAAAGGTGAGTAATAATTTTTATATGCGCTTAACTAAAAAAATTTTTGTAATTACACAATTACATTTTGTGAAATTTTTGAATTCATAATCCAGTGGTTTCTAATATATTTTTTAGCGGCAGAAGATTATGGTTGAAGTAGGAAACTAGCAGAATCGTTTTGGTAGGAGTAAAAAAATGGTGAGACCCTTAGGTTATAATTTTTTTTTTTATTTATTTGTTGATATTTACAACTTATACAAAAATACAACCAGTAAATTTGATCATAATCACATAATTAGAGATGTAGGATGTAGAGAAACTACCCAGTAGTAGAACTCTAAAAACAGTTTACAATATAAGGTCACGAGGCCATCTTCTTTTCAGGCGCCTTGGAG